>NC_056732.1:1170677990-1170900490 GCF_019279795.1 Protopterus annectens | reverse complement strand
ATTTAGTGGGTTTTGCAATACAAATATTGGTTATACCATGCTTTGCCATGTAAAACAGACTGTGCTGCTCAAACTGGGAAAGCCTGCTCATTAGGCAAATGCTTTGTCCACCACACTATTGTGGTGCTGCTTTATTTGCTTATATCTTACTTGTTATCCTCTTCAGCCTTTTAAGCTGCTTTAACTGTAGTTAAGCAATGGGCATACCTGCACACCTACGGTTAGCTGTACTCGGATTAAAAAAAAAATAAAGGGGTTTCTTCTTTTGATTTTTCTGTCCTGTTGCTGTTGTACACATGGGGACTGTTGGTGGAGATATGCAGACACCAATGAGCGGTTTCGCTCATTTATTTCCACTTTCTGCTGTTCTACATTGCAGGGGCATGTTTATTCTGAGACCTCTGCTCTCAGACACGCCCCCTGCACTCGTACATGCTCCATGTAAGCCTGGCAGGTCAGGCAACATGCCTTCATTAATATGCATGATGCGCTGCCGTCCTCCTCCTACACGGGCACTTACGTGCAGGACTACACTAGTCCTGCATGGGAGATTAGTGAATCCGGGGGTTAGATCAAGTCAAAAGTGTAAGAATCACTCAGCATACTGACCATAGTTTTTAACCTTTTACCTTCAGAAGTAAAAGCAAAGCAAACAAATAAATAGGGAAAATTCACCAAATTAGGGACACTTGTTACATACTTTTACAGTTCACTTTGACGTTCTCAAAACTGTCCAGTTTTATGAGATCTGGAGAAAAACATTTGAGCTGAAGTTATGGGTGCCTGTACAAACTAGGGACAGTTGATAAGTATACCATCCTTTGTGTAAATACACCAAACAGAACAAATCAGATATAAGGTTGTTTTACTGAAAAAGTAAATGTAAAACTAAAAGAGAAGACTTATTATTTGTTTTTTCTTGAAAAGGAAATCTTATATCGAATTATGCAAAACAAAATCATCAGATTTACACATGAGCGCAGCATAATCATAAAGTTGATATACAAATGTGAACAATTCCAAAATAACTATAGCCTGAGTTCAGCAGTGACACTTATGTTTACAGTGTTTTCTTATACATATTTGTTAGTTGCCATGCAGAGCCTTTCTTTTTCATTGCCCTTTTTTTTTCAGGTGGGAGTGGAATGTTGGGGAGGGATAGTAGGTATATTTTAGGAGGTAGGTTGGGTAGGTTAACAGACAAGACACACAGGATGCATACACGGGCAGTATATGACACATGTTGGGGTAAACACCTTGATGGGGAGGGGTGTTGGGATTTTGGAAGCCCACAAGCCCCCTAGTGGTAACAGTGGGACTGAGGTCCCCACCCATGAGCAGTCACCACTGAACCTTCACAGCCCCGAAGGTGGTTGTTCCTGGGGCTGAGCTGCAGAGCCAGGCTGACTCTCTAATCATGGCATGTGGCCCTCAAGCTGGTGTAGAAGATCACTGACCTGGTCATTGATCACTTTATCACCACAACCCCGACCTGGTGATGGGTGACAGGTGCCTGTCCGTGACCACTCCCAGGGGGGGCTAGCCCCATCCCCTGAGGCGGTTCCACTCTACAGTGTCAGATGGAGAGCTCAGTGTCCATGAACATTGATAAATCTTTAACAATGGTGTGAACTTTGAGCCGTATATATATATATATATATATATATATATATATATATATATATATATCTAATGAGCATAGTAACAATAAAGCATACAAAAGGAATGAGAAGGGAATCAACAGCAACCCCAGTATTATATAGCGCTGTCAGCGTATGTCATATCAAGCTGGGCAGGAGTGAGCAAAGCACTGCTACTCACACCGCAGGCAGGATATTACCAGTGGGAGTAACATTGTTGATCTGATAAGTCTACTTTAAAGCAGAGGGTAGTCCCACCAGGGACTACCCAAAAATTGATAGGATATTTGGCCATCCGACCATTACACAAGCAAGGGCAGGTATGTTCAAGGACTAAATGGTGGGAGAGCCTGAGAATACATGGGTTGGGACACCATACGTGTAGGGCCCCTAACGCTTGGGAGAGGGCATTGTGTGGATGTGTGTCATGGCTGCGATAGCAACTGGACAATGGATGATATGCGTGTATGTTGAACTCGGGTGGGGTGGAGGAACTACGGGTTTGAAATTATGGATCCAGGCGTCTCAGGGTTGGATGGGCTGGTTCTAATTGGACCGCCTCGTGGAGGTCAGTGAGTTAGTTATAAGTGTACATGCATACACACATGCATGCATCTATATGTAGAAGTATATTCTCTGTAACACATTCATTCCATTTGCAGACATAAATAACATGAATGTGGCCTTACAAACCTCAACAGTAGACAGAATAATAGGTTATGCATAAGAGGGAAGGGAAGAAACTGCTAAAATGCAGAAGGGTGTACAAAGTTCGAAGTCAGTGCTGTGCTGAAAAAATCAAATGTGAGGACTTTCTCACACATGAAATCTTTCCTGTGATCTGCCTGCTATGGCAATGCCAATTACTAAACCGGTCTGTTTATAAAAGAATTATGCCAAACTCGTACATAATTAGGCTCTCGTGTCTAATGTGTGCATTACCAGATAGTCATACTTATTCATTTATTGTAGTGTCATGTTAACGGGAGTAAGGATGTAATGAAGTATAGAGTATAATCTTGAAATAAAGACATGCGTGTCTCATGTAGGACAACCCAAAAATTGCGAATAGTGTCCTCTTGTTCGCTCATGTCACCAATGTTTGTGGACTAAAATTTTAGGGTTTTCTGAGGATACGTGGAGTGGGTCAACCGATGGGATGGGTTTACATGAGTAGGGAGCGGCCACTGTGTAGGGGTGTGGATACACCGTGAATCCAGCTGGAGAATGGATGACTACAGTGATAGTGAGGTGTTGGGGTGGGTGTTTGGGGAGCCAGGAGTCACGGGTATATATGCAAATTAAGCAGCACAGCAATAGTGTATTGGTTAACGCATCCGCCTAATGAACAGACATTCCCGTTCCAAATCCCACTGCAGCACATACCATTTTCCATCGGTAAACTAACTGTGCATGAACATATTTCGACATCTGTCTACTGTATAACCTGCAAAATAACAATTAAAAGTGAACAGGAGCGAAGTGTCAGTGTCATAATGAATAAGGCACTAGTAAGCAGGTTTAAGCATATATAAACACCAGTAAGCATGTGTAAATGCATTTTTTGCGGGTTATGCATTGCTTTGCAGACACACACATACATATATATATATATATATGGTTCTACCTGACATAATCGAAACCACACAACACCGACAACCACATCACCGACACCACATATTCGACAGTCCATAAACACGAAACCACACATAACCGACAACGAAATAACCGACGGTACACAAACACGAAACCCCATACAAAACAAAACACATCCCCATTCCACAAACCACACACACAACACAAGCACACCAAAATCCTTACAAGCCCACACTAAACCTTACCCTAAACCTAAGGTCCGTCACTATCGCACACTTACCTATCCGCTCCCTAACCCTAACTCCCTTAACCCGCCCTATCGCCCCTAACCCTAACTCACTTAACCCGCCCTATCGCTCCCTAACCCTAACTCACTTAACCCACCCCTATCGCCTCCCTAACCCTAACTCACTTAACCCACCCCTATCGCTTCCCTAACCCTAACTCACTTAACCCACCCCTATCCCCACAGACCGTCAATCTCCACACTTACCTGCCTCGCACCCTAACGTCCGTCACTACGCATACTCACACAGCCTTTCCCCATGTCGGCATCCTCGGCGTTGGTGTTGTCATCCGTCGTGTCGGTCTTCTGCATTGTCGATGTTCTGCAACCCGCGATTCGCCGGTCTTTCGCTTCGATCTTCTGGAGCTCGGATTCCGATGTCGGTCTTCTCAGCTGTCGACGAAGTCAGGTAGAACCATATATATATATATATATATATATATAATACATATAGTTGCAGACATATATATATATATATATATATATATATATATATATATATATATATATATATATATATATAGATATATATATATATATATATATATATATATATATATATATATATATATATATATATATGTGTGTGTGTGTGTGTACATAGATATGCACAGATATACAGCTATGATAGGAAACAGCACACAAGAATGACATATGTTCACAGGCTATGTCAATGAAAATGAGGATCTCAAGCAAGAAACATGAAGCAAGTAGCATGACCTTCCACCCCCACCCCCCCAGCCGGACACAGGAAACATACACACAAACCCGCAAACAATGTAAATATTCCACTGCTCCCCAGACCACAGGCAGGATAAAACCGGGTGGGGGGGGTACACAGTGCACCCATGAAATCTAATCTTGGAACACAGACAGGAGCGTTCCTTGCAGGATACGCCAAAAATTTACATAAGACCAAAACAAGGTGATACGCAGACCATTCTGGCTGGGGTGTGTACATACCCAGCATACAAGGGTGGGAAAGCCTAATGACCCATGGGTTGAGACAATGCATGATATGGGTTCTGTGAAGTGGAGAGTGGGCAGCGTGTAGTGGTTTGTTCAGACCCGACCATGACCCAGAGTAAGAATGGGTGCTGTAGAGGAGGTGCGGTTGGGGGAACTACGGGTAGCTAGTTATGGGTCTAGGTGTGCAGGTGTTGGCTGATGTGGGCCTATATGGACAGTCCAAGGGATGTAAGCAAATGTGTTCATTGGGCAGAGGCATCGCCCAAAGAGCAGCCACACCCGCTACGAGTCCCACTGCAGCAAAGTGTTATCTACATGGCAAGGAACGGAATAACCAGATGTAGATGTATATATGTAGAGGTATGTGTGTGTGTATATCTACCCATAGCGACATAGAGATATACCTCTATCTCTCCGTAGTACAAATGTATACATACAGAGACAGAATACATATACATACCCACATATAGATATATACATATGCAGACACCCATAGACCCATATGTTGTGTTGTTAGATATATATATATATATATATCTATATATATATATATATATAGACAGCAATATATAAATATATACATGTATGCATATACAGATATATCTGTAGACAGTAATATGTATATATATATATATATATATATATATATATATATATATATATATATATATGTGTGTGTGTGTGTGTGTGTGTGTGTGTGTGTGTGTGTGTGTGAGACTGTAAATATACACATGTATATAGCTAGGATATGATACAGCAGTTACAAATTACATATGTTCACAGGCCATACATATGGGGGTGAGGGGTCCAATCAACAAATGTGCAACACGTAGCATCAACCCCCTCCCAGCTAGGCCTGTAAGAAATACAAACACACAATAAAAGTAAACACACCACTGCTTCCCAGAGCACAAGCAGGATACTACCAGTGGGAGAGACCTGCCAGGTCTAATCTTGAAACAAAGACATCAATGTCCCTTGTGGGACACCCAAAAATTTACTGATCATTGGTGTCAGTCCCTGTAATGATTCATCAAACCAGGCTGTAGACGTACATGGACCAGTAGGTTGTGCAAGCCTGATAACCCATGGGTCAACACAACGTACGACATGGGTCCTGACACGTGGAGAGTGGGCAGTGTGTAGTGATGTGTTTATACCCCACCTGCACACACAATAAGGATGAGTGCTGTAGAGGAGGGGCAGGTGGGGGTACTATGGATATGCAATTATGGGCCTAGGTGTGCAGGTGTTGGCTGGTGCAGTCATATTAGGACCGCCCCAGGGATGTAAGTAATATTCCAAAATGGGCATAGCTTATGCCTATACCTCTCAACTCCTAAGAGCAAATCCAGTGGGCAGGACATAAACTGTTGGAGGAACAAATAGGGACCATACCTCTCAACTGTCTCTGATTTTGACTCAAATTCTAACTCTGTCCCACTTAATCCCTCCTAAAACTAGTGACTTTTGGAGGAAAGGTGGTGAATTACATGTAATGAATAATGACAACAATTAAGAGTTACAAACTTCATTTACCTCAGAAAATGTGTATTAATTCATATGCTCTGAGTCTGTCAATGTGTCAAGTTAATAGCACTAATATTTTAAATGTGTCCCTGATTGTCCCTGATGTTATCATGACTTGTCCCTGATTCAGTTGATATTTGTTCCCAATCGTTTGAGAGGCCTGGTAGGGACAGAAATCACATATTCCACTTACAACCTTAGAGAGATGATAGATTAATAGGTATGCAGTAGCATGACTCGGCTGAAGAATGTGGGTTCCAAAACCCAATTACTTGTTTGTATTGAATGGTGTCAGTTCCCATGTATTAGCCAGACAGGTGCAGACTGTAAGAGGAACACACCAATAGTATGAATCAAACTCTGGACAGGCCGCGGATTCCGTACAGTAAAACGGCATGCTTACGCCTAAAGGACAACCATCCCAGATACTGTGGGCATGTAATCCGATGTAATAGGCATCACAAGGTAATATTGTAGTCCTCATTCCCACCTGGGGTTTGAGTGTCAGATGCAAACACCAAACGCAGTGCATTTGCAAGTGCGGGGCAAGCGGGTGTAAGCCTGTTTGGCCACCGGTATGCGAGTATCACACTGGTGAAGCAATGTAGAGACTAACTGAGTGTAAGAAACTGTAACCAGAGGTTAGCATTGCATAGCTCCATACAAACCCATGCACACCTGCTCACAACTGCTTTAAAGTGCCTTAATCACTCCATATCTAACAGCCTTGTTCTGCCCATCAACAAAATAAACTGCCTCTGCAAGGCTTAAAACCAGGACCCTGCATACCACAGCCAATGTGATTTACCACTAAGCCATGGCAGATATACAGACATCGGATGTTATCACAAACATATCATCCAGCACAGACATTCAACAGTATAGGAAATGTATTCCATCATGTAGATGTATGTGTGTGTGTTTATGTCCAGATATAGATACATACATATATATAGATATATCAAGAACATCCCATGTGACAACAAAGCATTAAAAAGGAATGAAAAGGGAAACACCAGCAATGCCTGTATTATGTAGTGGTGTTGTCCTATGTAATATCAAGACTCCCTCAGACAGACATGAGTCATTAATACACGCAAACATTTGTACATTGGCCAAATACATCACTCTTTACATTTTATTTACATTAACACAACCGTTCCTGTCCAATCATTATATGAGAAAAGTACTCTTGCAAGGTGCTGGGTGCGACATCACCATCATGATAAAGGTAAATGGGGTAACCATAGACGGACCGGTAGTGTCGTGTGTACAATGGGGTCGTCTGCAGCACGTGTACCTGGAACCATTAGGCATCATGTGCATACCAGGATCGTGTGCCTGAAAGACAGGGGTGAGGACAACTGGAGTATGTTGTGATGCAAATTAAAAATGTTACATATGTCCAGTGGACATGTGTGTAAAATGGACAGCTATGTATGGGGCAAATGTTGTTCTAGGAACAGATTGGCCTTTTGTTTTCATAGGATGAGAGTGGGATGTGGGGGAAGGAGAGTAGACATGCTCGTGAAGGATAGTTTGGGTAGGATGACAGACAAGACAGCATACAGGGTCGGTATATAACACATGTGGTGGGATACACCTTGGACATGGAGGGGTGTTCAGCAGTCACAAGTGCATGAGCCCCCAGATCGAAACAGTGGGATGGAGGTCCCCATCCATGGGCAGCCACCACTGCACCAAAACAGCCGCAAAGGTGGCTGTTCTGGGGGCTGTCTAGGAGGGGCAGGCTCACCCTCTAAATGTGACACTCTGCCCTTGAGCTGGCATATCTGGCCTCTAAACCCCTTATTGAGACTCCTACGCACCACGTCTGGGACAGTACGACAGCGGACAAGTTCCTGTCTAGACCTGCTCCCAGGGGAGACAAGCCCCATCCTCAGTGGCGGTTCCACCAGAAGGTGGTGCGGAGCCAACAGAGGTGAAAGTCCAATGCTGGGCCCCAGATTTGCTGGTGCCCGGTGCCATGGCCAGCTGAAGTGGGACAGGAGGTTCTGCCGGGACCTCCAATCCCATACAACCTATGGTGTTGCAGTTTTAACACAGATATGGCTTAGTAATAGTCAACAGCATTCAGGATTACTTATAACAGCATACATAGATATGACCATCAACCCAACACAACAGATGGCATATATTTGCAGAGGGAGCACAACACATGCATATATACTGCATGACATCTGTACAAAGTGTAGAAGACTTGTGGCTGCAGCTATGAACAGTGGCCCATTATTGGCATGTCACTGGGAGAGCCTCAGACAGTGACTGTCATACCACTGTTTTATGTGACATATGTCCAATCAGGGATGCGATGGTAGTAACTCTCATCACTATCACCATGTACTGACCGCAATCCTCACACTATGCTTCTGCAGTTCACAGATGTGTGTTCAGTGAGGAACAAAAGAAACAAAAGTTTCCACACACTGACCAGTCTACAGTTGGCCCTACAGATGGGGGTTCCTTCACAAACAGAGCACTGTCTTTTTAGTTTTAAAACATGCAGAATAGCCATTACCACACACAACTTGTTAAACTGGCAGTAGTTTCAATGAAGCATAGCTACACTTACATGCTGTAGTCATGTCTGGCACATCACACTCCTGTCTTTAGGCTATTTTCCACTGTGTATGTTGATTGAGGAATATCCAGATATCATGTGTGATGCTGTTTACCAAACACCAGATCCAGGTTCCACTCACAGCTATTGTCATGGGCAAACACCAACATGATGTTCCTAGATATTGCACGTTTCCATGTGATTGGCTATGGGAACGTCACCACAGCTGTTCTACATGCAATCAGCTAGAGGAGGACTGCAATAGGTGCAGAGGCCATCACCTGATCATGACCATCACTTACAAAACACAAGCTGCTGCTGAGCAGGTGTACAACTCCACACCCGAGAGTGTGTGGGAGGGACAGACAGAGGCAAGGTACATCAGAGAAGGGCTTGGAGACTAAAACCTAAGCATCGTCTGTCACACACCTACCAGTAGAGGGGTTCAAACCCTTGACTGACTAGCCATTGCTATTGCAAGTGCATGCAGTTACTCCATGTACCACATAGCAGACATGTTGTTGTGCTGTAAGAACATATATGTGTGCTGGTGAGCGACATCTGCAACAGAGATATAGTAGACATACATTAGGTGTAGCACACATGGCTGTCCACATGAACGGATGTCATTGTCAACACAACCACAATCTCTAAGGGGCTCAGACACATTGCCACACTTTGCCAGGCTCACAAATACACTTCCTAACTACTTAGTTTGCCACACTGCAGTAATGCACAGGTACTACATGCACCACAGGGGATATCCTGAGGTTCTATGGGCTAGGACATGTGAACATGTCTGACATCAGTCGGTATGCCAATGGGAGTTATACTGGGTGTGACTGTGGTTGGGAGCATCATACCCCGCACGTAGACACAAGGTGCCAGTACTGACATGCATGTGCGCATTGCTTCATGGGTGTGTAGTGGTTGGCTGTGCAAGGTGGCTGTACAAGGCTGGGTGAGGGGTAATCCTTGGCATCATGCCACCCAACAATGGTGTACAGTGTGGTTCAGGGATGTAGTGTCTGCAATGTCCCACACAGATGGGTATTGTATGAACTGTCCTGTCATCTTGGTTACCATTGTGTATGGCCATTGCTTTGCAATGCATGTCATGTCTGTGTTTGATAGTCCTTGACATGGACATTGCCTGGGATGTACACATTCCACAATAGCGTACAGTGACATGTACAAGTGTACCTGGTTTGGTTGGCACATGTTGTGTACACAGACAGTTATCATCAGATATGCCAATACTGGCCTGGTGTGGCAGGACCTGCTAATAGACAGCAGTTTGACCCTGCACCTGCATTGATATCATGATACAGGTATTCCCTGGTGTCAGTGACATCTGTCCATACAGGGCATGTGTGTAAGGCATTATATGGCCTTTGTGGATCACATTTGATGACACCACATATGTTGCATGCATCCAGTGGGGAACATAGTGAAGGCACATTGTCCACAATTATGTGCCTATTGTACTGCTGGACAGGGTGCCATGCCCTCTGCAGCCCACAGCAATCACACCATGCCTACTATCTGTCATTAATGTGCAGGGTACAAGCAACATAGCGGGATATTCTAGGCAAGTGTGTTTGTGTATGACACATGGGTCCAGAATGCATTCCGGGTAATAGTAGGGTTTCATACTTTGTTCACCAGGCCTTTTGCCAAATGTAGGGGTATGGCTTGCCAACACAGTCCCTTGGCTGACTGACATCTGTACTCCTCATGAGGTGGACATTGTGACATATAATATGGACACCATATAGGAAAACTACAAAAACTACTCCCCGACATGTCCAGTGGATAGACTCTCACAGTCACCTCCACACAGGATCTGAGTGTCAGACACACAACTGCCATGTCTTGGAATAGAATCCCTATCGAACGAGTTTATCGCACTACAGCATTATGCAGTTACTGCATGTGCTATGGAGATTATTGGGTTACATCAGTCACAGAGGTGTATTTCTAGGTGGGTGACATCAACAGGATTGCCAAAGGTGAGTATGTGATATGTAAATAGTGTGCATACTCTAAAAAGCATTGTTTCTTTCTCAGGCAGACAGACACACACACAGTTAGCCTGTCGGGGATTAGAACACTTACCAAACTTGTTTATCCTACTACAGCATTATGCAATTACAGCATGCGCCACAGAGATTACGGGGTTATAGTACTCCCAGAGGTGTATTCGTAGGTGGGTGACATCAGCAGGATTGCCAAAGAAGAGCATTTCAAGTGTTCTGCGAGTTGTACATTTCTGTTACCTGCATGTACCCACTGTTTACTATCATGAAAACAACTTTACACCGGCTTACAAGTGTCTTATTCAGTTCTAATTGACAGTATCAACAAGGATTGCAGATCTTGAACCCTGGACCATGCACACTGAGGTCACTGGACTTGCCACTACGCCATCTGGGTTGTACACATGTTTCATGGATTTTATAATCCACATCTTACTACAGGTATTCCACAGTACTGAAAACAAATGGGACAGTCACTTTGTGTACATATGTACAGTACCCTTGAATGTACTGTACTCTGTGAAACAACAAAGACAAGTCTACATCTGTACAACTGTCATAACTATATATATATATATATATATATATATATATATATATATATATGTGTATATATGCACCTATGGGATGTGTACACACACACACACACACACACACACACACACACACACACACATATATATATATATATATATATATACATATACACAGACACAACTATAGCTATATATATATATACACACACACACACACACACACACACACACACACACACACACACACACACACACATGTCTGAACACCCTTTGTGACACCGAAGGGTTCCCAAGGAACTGATGTGTACACAAAACTGACACATATCTTATTTTATAACATTTAAATCTTAATCAGTTCACCAGAGAAGGGATGGTTGTTGTGTATGTGGAGTGTGGTGTGGGGAATGATGGCTAATGTAATCTAGCACAGTGGTATACATTTGGGGTATGTGCCCCACAACACGTAAAATTACACTTACTCTGATTCCACTTCTGAGCTGGGTGACATCACAGGACTGATTACTTGCAGTGGGGAGCAGGGAGGGGGAAAAAGAGAGGTTTAGCAGTTGACAAGGATAAAGGCCAGTACAAAA
Source organism: Protopterus annectens (assembly GCF_019279795.1). Lineage (NCBI taxonomy): Eukaryota > Metazoa > Chordata > Ceratodontiformes > Protopteridae > Protopterus > Protopterus annectens. Next base: position 1,170,888,720 of record NC_056732.1, on the reverse strand, counting down.
GGTGGTATCGCTTTGGAATGCAGCAAAATCCATTGTCATGACGCAGACACAAACACACACACAAACTCAGCCATTTGCTGACACACACACACACAGTTGCCAGTGGTGGGATCAGAACTTCTGCCTATCTATAGGTCACAATTATAGTACTACACAGTTACGAGATGTGCCACAGAGATTACACATGCTAAAGTAGTCAGAATGCCCTTCTAAGATTGAGGACAACAACAGGGATACTGACAGTCATGATGTACATAGCTGTAAACCTGTATGTTTAAAGTAGGTGTCTATTACAACCTGTATGCACAGACAAGACCCATCATCTGCAGGTAGTACATAGGTAGGCCTGAGAGGTATAGTTGTAGCACAACAGGAACCTGAACTGAAGTATGTCCATCTGTGGAATGGGCAAATACTATCACTATACAGGGTTACAGTGATCATGCTCATACACATAAAATCACAGAACTTGTTTGAATGCATTGACTCCAATTACACAAGGTGACAGTGGGCATGCTCATACACTTAGTAGTACAGGGCCGTTTGGGATGCATTATGACTACAGCTACACAAGGTTATACTGGCCATGCTCATACACTTGGTAACAAAGGGCTTGTTTGGATACACTTACTCAAATTACACACGATGGCAGTGGGTACATTCATACAGATAGTAGCACAGGGCTGTTTGGGATGCACTCTGATTCTAACCACAGAAGGCCACAGTGTGCATGCTCATACACTTACATGTACAGAACACATTGTAATGGACTCCTATTGTAAACACACAGGTTTACAGCTATGTACATCTTACCTGTCAATATATATGCACATCATACTGGTTTACTACCAGATACCTGTATGTGGCCCGTAAATGATATATCTGTGTCTGTGCTGTGTGATACACATGCATACATGTACATGAAGCACTGACATATATATGTTAAGTATACACAATCATACATGTGTGGACGTGACAGTCAGTAGGTTAACTGGGAAACACAGGCGGATGCTACCTACAGCATGTGCCACACACCTTGCTGCCCTGAAAAGCATACATTGATAGCAGGTTGTGGACAGTGGCATTATACTTGGAACAGAGGCATGTGCAAGCATAATGTGTGAGCCACATTGTGTAATGGTACTGAGGTGCAGGTGTCAAGATGACCTCTCCCGGCTGTGTTAGTAGTTGTCATTATTAGCAGGACTGCTACACTAAGTATATCTCACATTGGTTATATACACAATGTCTGTTGCTGTCCATCACCTTACATGTAGCATTTGCTGCCAAGCACATTACTGCCACTCTCAGTAATGTCATGGTGCGAGTGGCAACTGCTAGACCAAAACAATGAGCCAATGTCCTGCTGTTATTATGAGGTTGTCCAGTGTCTGTCATTCTGGGCTGTCATGACTGAATGACAAGCTTTTGACACAGAGCACATGCATCCATGTTTCAAGTGAGTGTGGATAATACCCATATAGTCGCATTCCAAATGCCCTACACACAGAAGTAACACCCTGACACCTACAAGACAATTGCATTGGATGTTTATGCTAACCAGTGCTAGATGTGTGGCTTTTGTAATCCATTTGCTCAATGTAGAACTTACAATGGGGAATACTGACATCTGTGCAGTACAGAAACCTGGCTGAAGGCTCTGTAGTGCACAATTGCACTACCACCATATAACTCAGATCTAGACATGTGGGCCATAACATTGGTATGGACAATTCCAGGTGGTGGTGTCCACATATTCATAAAGGCTACTCACATATAAAGACCACTACTCCAGCATAACTCATCACAGATGAGTTAGGTACAGGTGACAATGGCAAACGCTGCATTCTAGGTTGTATCCTCATATACATCCACCACCTTGTCCCCAGACTGCCAACACACATCCATATGTGGTATGACATAGTATGGTAGACCACCAGATAACCTTTGATTGGTGGACTGTACCTAGGCCTACATCAACTGTGCAAAGTACCCATGTACAAACACAGCTGCATAATGTGTTATGCAATGCAATAATACCACTGTTTGTAACCAGCTCAGTTGTACACATACCAGGGACCCTCAGATGTTGCCAGCATTAACACAGTCAACTTTTGCTGTACACCAGTAAACAACACTCTCATGGTTGGATATGACCTAACTGTACCTGCCCTGGATATGCACATCCCACACTCATACAACATAAATGACATTACCATTGCTTTTGTTATCCCTTCTACATGCAGGTGGCAACAGTCATTACACACATGCACATGGCAGATAGCATGCTAACAGTACATAAGGTTTGATATCTATATTAACAGAGGTAATATTCCCTCTCTACTGGTCACCCATGACACCTATCATATCATATAACAACCCATGTGGCATGTATGTCATTAGACATGTCCACCTAATGCAATGCCTGCAAACATACCCAAATAATAAGATCATAGGACCTACATAAGGCCTGTATTGACAGACTCAGGGAAATCCAGCTCTGCTCTGTATGTTCCTGAGTAGTCACAGGTGATATGTTCATGACATGTACAGCCATGTGTGCCCACAGTTCCTACATATACCCCATGTCAACAATTGCAAGCCATGCATGCTGTGTGCTGTCTGGAAATTAGCCTTAGTACCAAAAAGCCAGTACATGCTGGAGTGAGATGTTTACTAGCCACAGACCTCGCACATGCTTGAATGAGTGTACTGCCTAGCTCTAACAGAGCACATTGCTGGCACTCTTCTAGTAAACATGAGGTGTATGTGGCAAATATGATATGCTCACTGTTGACCATTACAGTGCCCTGGCTTCACCATGGCACTGTAAAGTAACAGTTTGTAGGAGCATGACATGGAATAATGATGTGTGTGTCTTGCTGATATGTGCTGTTGTCATATATGTACACTTGGCTACTCTGTGAAGCTGGTTGTTTCCTACCAGTACATGAATACAACATCCGTTATAGTATAATGCTCAGCTATGTTTCACACATGGTGTGGGGAAGGTGTGGAATGTATCCTCTTGACCTGCTAGTCCACTTACTGATGTAGACCGCATATGTGTACATTTGATGTTTGTTTAGAATCCATGTGTGTGCAGTGACTGATGTTTGAAGGTGACTGTTGTCTTAGTACATCATGCTGTTGCAATACAGCCTCAACATTGTCAACTGTATATGGTGATATGCTCAAAGTACAATAAGCTGTACATGAGGTATGGACAGATGTTTGGACATGACTATTAAGTGGTGGGGCTACTTTGCAGATGAATGATTACTGAGGACAGCTCACTGGTGTGTTACAACCATTCCTACAATAACCTGTGTAACTGCTAAGGTCTGGTTTTGTTAATTGAAGTGGAAGACAGACAATGTAGAATGCTGTAAGGGTGACACTAAAGGCAAACCTCTTGACACCTGTAACAGTAATACCTCCCCTATGCATATATTGTGCATATATCAGCACAGTTGGCAAAGAAAAGAGTCAGTACACTTTGTAGTGAATGTAATAGTGCTGTACTTCTGTAATACCTATCATGAGGTGGGCAGGTGTTTAATTCAAAGTACCGGTATGTGTGGGTGTGGGTGTGTGTCCATATATGTCACGTATGGTTGGGAAGACATCCCATAAGTTTTTCACTCTCCTGAACACTGTTGTTGACATCAGTGCAGAGTGAACTGTAGAAAGAAAGGCATAGGCAGGTGGTTGAACCTCACACATGTCAAGTGTCTGTATGTGTGTGACATAGGTGTATATCTTTGTGAATGCCACAGTGTGTGTGTGTGTGTGTGTGTGTGTGTGTGTGTGTGTGTGTGTGTGTATGGCTGTCCATGTGTATGGCTGTCCAGTCCCTGGAGAGAGGCTGCATTTTACCATAGTGAAATGTTAATGCCCCCTCCCCCATCCACTCAATGCAATCTAGTATCTCTGTCGATATCATCAGTCTTAGATGGGCATTCTAACAGCCTGTTAACATGTACACCCTGAGGTGCGACTTGTTGTTACATAGCCTACTGATGAACCCACCTACCCACATATAATCACTGCACTGTAGTATCCCTGTTGATATCCTCGAGCTTAGGCCATTCCAACTATCTGCACATGTGTAATCCCTGTGGCGCATATTGTAATTGTGTAGTACTATAATGATGATTTGCACATAGGCAGGGGTTCTCATCCAAACACTGGCAACTGTGTGTGTGTCAGAATGTGTTACTGTGTCTGTAAATCCCTGAGTGTGTGGGTGTGTCTGTGTTTGCATCCTGTCATGGCAGCGGATATTACTGCTTACCAATGAGAAGCCACTATTTCCACTGGCCTTTACCCTTGTCATCCGCTATACTACTCTTTTACCTCCTCCCTGCTCCAGGTAACTATACCTGTGATGTCACCCACCATGGATGTGACGGCTCTGAACACAGTAGCTTACTACACAGCTATAATGCTCTTGGATCATTAGAACAGTAAACATAACTGAAACATGGGAGATTTTAACTGTGATGTGGAAGCTGCAGAGTGCATGCAGGTATTGTCATACAGACCTGTGAGTAGTCAACATGTACATATGAGACACTAACCGCAAACACTGACATCCCCCAGCACATGCAACTAGACCTGAAAGAGGAAGGCAGAACATCAAGATCAACATGCTGTTAGTGTTGTTGCACATGATACATACTGCCAAATGTACAAAATACATTCTAAAACTGTAATACATGGTATGTCTGCTGCCTGTCAACACTACTCAACAATATTAATCTACAATTGTCTACCTAGTATGTTCACCCTGTGCGTCAGACCATATGAGCATGTCCCTGCACCGATGGTGTGGATGACAGTAATGCAGCACAGGCATCATCATATGCACAGGGTGATAATGTTTGCCAGAGGCCTAGGCTGCACCATTGGATGACATCATGTGTGTGTGTTAGGGCCTGTGATATACTGGGCATGTGTGGATGTTATGCGTGTGTGTGTTGAGGTGCCCTACATTTGTTTCTGGTGTGTGTGTATATGCATGCACACAGGTCTGGCATGTGGCTGGTCTACACAGGGGTAATATTGACATCTGCAGACTGTACAAGGCAGGTTTCACAGTTCACAGTGTTCGGCCATGGCCACATGACCTGTGCCTGCCAGGGGTTGAATGGGCCCTACCAGGCAGAGGTCCAGATTGGGAAATGTCTGATGACACATGTCCTCTGGAATCGAGTCCCTGTTGGGACCATCCAGGACCACATGCACATGGCCTGCTGTGTCCTGGTGTAGTCTGCACAGCATCAGCTGCACTGCTGCTGCTGTCGCCACTATGGGAGTGGGCACGTGCAGTAGTATGTTCACGTAGACCTTCAACAGGTGATGTAGCTGACCTACGTGCATGTGCCCGACGCCTCACTCCCACCAGATGTTCCAGCACAGACATTTCACACTCGAGGATTGACATGACATGGTCAAGGACTCCCACCATGTCACCCAATCATCTATCCAAAACATCTGCAAGATGATGGTGAGCATTTGCAAATGCCTGGATGTTGTCAGTTAATGAACGGACAGCAGACCTCTGAAGCCGCAGACCTTTTCTGTTGTGTTGTTCAGCACGTGCCTGTGCCTCCATTACAGCCTGAAACATGCATCTGGTGACTCCAGCTTATGTGCTTTGTCTCACAGGGGCATGTTGGCCAGTGGTCCTGCTATGAGCAGCACTGGGCACATGCCTGTGTGGGACATCACCTGTCAGTTGACTGGGATCATGGTGTGCAGGCACACCTTCCATAGTCTCCACACTTCCCTGTTCCATGCTACCACCCACCAACTGTCCTTCCTCTATGGCCAGTGGTGATGGGGTATGTGTAGGCAGGGGAACTGTGTGCGAGGATGAAGGGGATACAGGTGGAATGGCAACCAATGGCACAGATTCAGCACCTGACAACCCTGCCTGTGCCTCAATCATACTTTCATCATCACTGCTAGAGTCTGTGCAGACACTAACATCAGGTGAACCACAGGAGGGCAACAGACCTACATCAACACCTGTGAGGGGAAGACAGGAACTGTACATTACAAGTTATACCACAGACACACACAGACACATGCTATGGCACTCAATGGCATGCAACATGCAGGTGATATGGCAGATGGCATTCAGCTTAGACCACTATAGTGGTAGTTATCATATATCCCTGAGTTGCACACAACAGCATGCATGTGTTATAGCAGACAGCATGCACCTTACACAATTATAGTGGTGGTTAGCATACATACCTGCATTGCACCATTTGTGTTAGTATCTTATGCCCCATACCTACAACCTAATGCATGCACTATGCACCATTGCACCGCACTTCCATGGTGTGTGCAACATGCGCCACATGTTAACAGACCATCGCTGACCTTTGTACATCTGCCACTGATGCTTTTTTTGGCCACTGCCCCTATGTGGGAGGACATGAGCAGAAGAGTATGTCAACTGAATACTATGTTTGCCTGAGTCCTAGCTTGCATATCTCCCCCAAAGCAGTGCATGTCTGTTCAACATTATTCCACCTACCCCTGAGCTGAGTCTACAGACATTGTGCATGTGGCTGTAACAACATGTTTGACATGGCTGTCCCTTCTTTGCAATGGTGTCACAGACCGGCACATATTTACAGTACACCATCCTGATGTGTGGTGTATGACCTTGCCAATCACATGTAGCATGACATGTCTTCTGCTGACATGTTGAATGACATGCATACATGTGTAACACAATGGTGTCCTTTCCAATCTACAGTAAGGTAATGGTGTCCCAATGCAGGGACGTGTTATACTAACATGAGCCTTCAGCTGACGCAATGTTGTCTGTCCGCCCTACAAATATGCAGTGACATACTGCACATTGAGCTGATGTGCATAGCCATTGCAGGGCATCATGTGGCTTCACTATTGCTATACAGTGTGAGTTACTGACACAGTTCATAGCCATGACTGTGTTCACATACAATACATATCTAATGTGGAATGTGACCCACATCACTGAGGTGTATACACACTAAACCCTAATGTGGAATGTGTGACACAGGTCACAGAAGGGTATACAAATGACACCCCTGCACATCTGTAACTGTATTACTGATGCCTGGCAACTATGCCCACAAATGGCTAACTTAGCAGTACTCTATGTCCCACATGCCATCTGTGTACCTTACACACATGAGGAGCAGGCATGACAGTGATGTCTGACACCAGCAAGGTGAATGTACTTTATCTGTGGCCTGATGTGGTTGCATGTGCATGTTGTGCAACACATGCATGTATTTGGATACTGTATAGATGAATGCTTTCATGTCATGACACACTCAAGATGTTCAAGACATGTTATGTGGTGGTGTCATGTTATGCCTACACAAGCTGTGCACAGGCCTGTATGATGTTTAGTGTTTCACATGAGTAATATCACCATTACACAAAGGCCATAGTTGTATTGTGTCAAGCCAATGTACAACAGGGTGTACACACATGTTCATCACTTCTACTGTGTGTGTTGCTTCATGTCTCTGGCCATCCTCCATGGCCATGTGTACACATGTTCTGTCCAATGGTTGTGATGGCCATCTATTTCATATGTCAGTGTTATCCCATATGACATACACCCATAGATGTCATATGCTCCACTGAGGACAAGGTTATGCAGACAAAGGGTGGTATGTATGGGATGTGAGACATCATGTTTTGCTGGATAGTTGAGCAGTGTTGCAGTCAGCCCACTACATGTCATGGACATGTCAGATAGCACATGACATTGTGTGACATTCATAGCAAGGGTATAATCCACAAGGGTGTATCCTGTGGGCCGGTCATACTCCAGCTCCAACACATTTAGAGTGGGTGCACACATATGCTCTCTATACGGTACTGTTTGTATTCCCAACATGTATAATGCTGATATGTAGTACCTGTCCCTACAGTGAAACACACCTCCACCATTGTATTCACAGTTGTCCACACATCTGGCAATGACAGTTTGGAAGGTTTAGTGTAGGTGTTTCATATAGTCTTCAATTGTTTCACATGGGTAACCACTGTGATGCATTGCAGGTCTGACCAGTGTCTATTAACAGGACCACCATACATTATGTGTACATGTGTTATGGCAGATAGCATGCAATTAATATGATCTGTGCATTATCAAGCCTGGTAAATAATAACTATCTCACTTGACACAGGCTGCTGTCACTGCAAAATGCCAGAGGTACCTAAACAGGCATGTCACAGCAGTAAGATCATTATCCATACCTGTGTGATAGCTACAGGGTGCAATGTCCATGTTAGCACATAAGCCAGTATAATACACTATACTATGAAGTATGCACATCTGTGCATACATAGAGTAGCAGACTATAGTATGTGGCATGTGTGCATACATGCCTTGCATATAATGTTACATTACATATTGTACAGTAACACATGTAACTATGTGAAATATAGTTGTGTTATATGTGCAGTACTGACTTATCAGGCAACTCCAGGCTCGGTGGTTGAAAGACTCCCCCCTCCACAATACCAGCTAAAGCTTGTGGATGGAGGTCTGCAGGTGTCCCCAGGTTGGCCAGTAGCTCCTTGGTACGTGTGAGTGGGGGCTGGGTGAGTGGCCCCCCACCTGTTGCACCTTGTTGCCTGGTGATTGCATTAGCATGCTGTTTCGCCCATCTTATGAGGTCAGTGCAGTGTCGGTGCACCTGCTGATTGGTGGAATTCTGACCACCCACATAATTTACCCTCCTGCAGAGTTCCTCCCACAGGGCATCCCACTGCTGTGCATCCTGTGGCACACGGCTGAAGAGTGTTAAATGACTGTTGAGGAGGTATGGGATGAGGACCTCATCCTCCAAGCAGGTGTACACTGGCAGCCTGCTATGTGGCATACCTGGAAGACATAATGATGAAGACAGGTCACAGTAACTCTCAGAGAAGTACAGAAGTACAGCTGAACATACATGTGTATCACATTTATTAAGATTACAAATAAGTCTTTGCAAATCTACATGACACTAACACCACTGACATGTTTAAGTTACACACATTTGATACTTACTGGTGATGTGATGTTATCACCATATATGTGTGTGTCATGTGATGACATTGCTCATACTCCATGTGGATGTTGTCTTGACGTGGGCATGTCTGTTTGGTTGTATTGGTGTTTTTACCTATCAGCAAATGCCTGGATGTGTTCACATTAATGCAATCAACCTTAATGCTGTGTATATGTCACATATATAGTCATACATAGCCTTTAGGGATGTGACCTGTGACCCTGCAGACTTGCTCACAGAATGTTTTACATGTATGTGTTTTGCAATATACATCTACATGGCACTGTACAGCTGTGTAGCATCCTGCCATGTATTGCCTGTGTTGCACATGTGAAACACATGGGACAATAGCTAGCCTGATGGTATTTGCAGGGTTGGATATCAACTATAGCATGTATGGTCATAGTGAACTAGTAGGCTATATGCCCTGGGCCATTTATGAGTCTAGGCAGACAGGATACCTAGCTGTAGGCAAGAGACAGGTAAGTTCTAGTAGCCAGTTCAAGCAGTGCCACATAACTGATCCACAGTGTTACTGATGTATTTGGTATGCGGTCATCACACCATGTCACAGAGAGGGGCAATGTGCAGCTTCACTGGACAGGGATGCATAGTATGGCAAGAGTATGTTAAGTGTATGGGGCAGAGATCTGTTAGGCATGTTGTGATCCTTGTATTAGAAAGGTGGATGTCCATGAAGTATGGGTTTATTTGGGATCAGGATGTGTTAAGTGTAGCATGTTCAACATCTCTGGGTTGGACATGGCTTTATTCAGGGTAGGCTACATGCTATGTAGTGGAGCTAGGGATTGGGAAGGGCAGTGTAGGCCATTTACATATGGGCAGTAACCCTTAAAGGAAATATGTGATCTATTATGGGTCACATGAGTGTTGAGCATGGCTGAACAATTATCTCTATATTCACGGATGGCACCCTGTCATGATTAGGGGTGCCACATATGACTACCTGACTGGTGTGGTGAAGTAACTATCAAAGGAAAGACTACTGCCCAGCTACATCCCATACACACACAGTTGCCATTACGTTGATAGCTGCCTAGGTGGTAGTTCATGGGTACAGGGTTTTTAACATAGGGGATGACAATGCAGTACTTAGCTGTCAGATTGTGGCCATACATCACACACCACACATCTGACACACAAAGCCCCTTCTGTATGTTGAATGCAGCACACATTGAGTCAACTATTGCTCCTAGTTCATAGTCATTTGCAAACATCAATAGGCAGATGCCTTCTGTGTTAGTCTGTGTGGTATAGATAACAAAGAGGGGGGTACCAGGAATGAACCCTGTATTACTATGGCTGGCACTGGTTTTATTTGCATCTTTTAGTCAGACACCTTCTGTAGTGTTGGTTCTGCCAGCAGTTCAATTGCCAACCACTCTTGTGACATTGGAATATACACCTAGTTTACTGAGTGAAGCTGGAACACAGTATGGGTGATGGTGTCCTAAGACCTGGTAAGGTCATGATATGCTGTGTGAATCAACCTTACTGTCATCTACATCTGTAATGAGTACATCAAATACATTGATCATGGTTCATGACCTTACAGACCAGACTCAGCAGGGTAGTAGTGCACTATTTCCCATTATCAATGGTGTCTCCCCCTTTTTGGGGTGTGATAACTGCTGCTGTGCACCATTCAGTGTGTGCACAGCGTGACATGGAGCTATGATTGAACATGATGTGTATGTGGAAAGCTGATTGTTATTACATTTGTGTAGGATACACCCTGGGATGTTGACAGGTCCCATAAAAAGCTATATGTATGGCTTTAGAGAGTGCAGCTTGTACCTGCATAGCTGTTATTACAGGGGCTCTGTAGTGTACATAGATATATAACTATGTGTACCTGTTGGGGGGGGGGGTGGAAGTGGGTTTAGGTTCTTCAAGACCCTATCTGGATGAACAGGTGCTATTTCTGTAGGTGCAGTACTTCCCATGCCATAGTGCTGTGCAGCACGGCAGGTCTTGTCGTTACCATTATGATTAATGACACAGTTATAGAATGCTTTGTGCTTGGCCTCATAATATGTGGATGATTAGTTTCACAGTAGCTTTGTGTGGTTTTATATGGTGTATCTGCATCTTAGTAAGGCTGACCAGGGATCACCTACACTCATGCGTGTTCACTCTTGCAACAGTTACTACCTTCTGTGGTACAGTTTAAAGCATGGTACCACCAGTTTGCCTTCTTGTTTGTGTTCAGTTGAATCTTAGTTCTGTTCCAATGGCACAATCACTGCATGTATGTGACTTCTTAAGGTTCACTTGTATAGGATTCAGCATTTGCACATGCATTGTCCATCTGCATGGGTGCCATGACAGTCACCACTTTGCTCTTAGGAAGCATAACATTGGCTTTGGAGACTGGCTATGTGTAGCATACTGTCAGCCCTGTTTGTGTGACTATTGTGATCCAGGTCATTGGGGTTGATGGAATCCAACATGCAGGTGTTGGTACATGAGGAGTCTTCCTAGTTCATAATGGAATAGTTGAGAGTAGCCATTATTATGGTTTTCTGTCTCAAACCTAATATTCCCCATTACAGCACATTATGACAGCTGGGAAATCCATGGTATGGTGGGTGATCTATTGCAAGGTGCAATTTGAATTCCACTTTGGCACAAAGGTAGTTGCTCAGCATAATGCATCTGAAGTTATGCAAGTGCAACTAGCGTGGGGGTGTACATATCTTTCAGGAATATGGACAAACCTGTGGCCCGTGTGTTCTAATAAAGGATAATGGGCAAAAGATGAGGTATGTGTTATAACATGGTCATGCAGGTGTGCTCTCCGGAGCATTGAAACATGTCTTAGCCACTGCACAGATATGTTCTCCATGTTAGGGATTGACATATGTGTGTCCATATAGTGTTTCTGACATGTATCATTGTGTAGTGAGACCTGCAGTTTATTGCTTGGCTGTCCCTGTAACAGCAGTGGATCTTCACTTGAACTGTGCATGATGAAGGCACTATAGGGGAAGCATGAGTCATAGGCAGTATCCAGATTCCCAGGGGTGACAGGTGCAGGCCCTGTCTGGCAAAGCATCATGGTCTGTCAACCATGTTATCCCAGGCAGACAGATACTGGATACCATTTGACTTGCACCACTACATTAGACAATTGTGGAATACAATTTATTTATTTATTTTACATTTGTTGACCGGGCTAGTCTAGCTGGATATATGTCCATTTTCAGTAGAGGCCCAGGGAGAAAAGCTCCAAGCATTAGCAGTGACAGAGATTACAATAATATAGTAATGGTCAAATTAATTACAGCACATTGTTACACTGAGGTTCAGATAAACTTGTACAGAGTCCTTTAGTAGGTTAAAGCTAAGATCAAATACAGAGAGCAATCATTTGAGAGATAGCAATCAAAAGAACAACATTTTGAATTGTAAACCATTTTTATCATTTTTTTTTAAGTAGTAAGAAGGTAATCAATATTACAGGTATGTGACATAGAACAGTGGCGTAAAGAAGTGTAGAGAAAGCAAGAAGGGGAATGAGTCAGGGTTAAAGCAGGGACAAAGCCAGTGAGTTTTAAGATATTCTTTAAGATGCTTTTTAAAAAGATGAGTGGAAGCAAGAGAGAAAAGTTCACTAGGAAGCTGGTTCCAGCTTTTTCCTACTGTGTTGGTGAAAAGTGAGTATCCAGCATTGTTGTTAGATTTAGTAGTCAAAACTAGAATCTTGTTAGCTGAACATAGTGTTGCAAGATTTTTGTAGGGGGTAATCAGATTAGTAAGGATTGGGGTATTATTAGGGAGATAAAGGATCTTTTGGGTGATAACAAGTTGTTGACACAGTAGTAGGTTCTGCAGCTCTAACCTTCCCAGTTGTTTGAAGTTGTGGCAGGGGTGAGTTCTAAAGGGGGTGCCAGTGGCAAATCTGGCTATGTTATTGTAACTGGTGGAAAGTTTGGTAAGGTTGTTTCTAGATAGATTGGTATATATTGCAGAAGCATAAAGCAGGGTAGAGATCAGGTGTGTCTGGGCAATAGTGATTCTGGCAGAAGGGGTAAGGAAGGGTTTGATTCTGTAAAAGGGTGCCTAGTTTTTGTTGACAGACTTTATTGTAGAATTAATATGGTCATCATAGCTAAGGTTGTTATCAATTGTTACTCCTAGTAGATGGGTTGTAGTGTCAGGGGATATGTTAGTTCCATTGTTAGAGGTTACTGTGAAGTGTAGTTGAGGTGACTTATGAGTAGGAGCAAAGAGTAATAATTTTGTTTTTTGGGGGTTCAGAAGAAGGCAGTATTGCATGAACCAATTTTCAAAACTGTTAAATCCTGTTTGGGTGAGGGACTGGAGAGAGGTTATGGACTTGGCTAAACAAATTAAAGTTGAGTCATCTGCATATTGTATGCAGGTGGCTTGAGGAATTTTGGCATGTAGATCATTAATTAACAATGAAAAGAGAAGAGGTCCTAAAATATAGCCTTGTGGTACTCCAATGTTCACAGGGAGGGAAGTAGAAAGATTATTATCCCAAAGTACTGTTTGCTGTCTGTTTTCAAGATAAGATTTAAACCATTGTAGTGCTTGTGTGTCCAGTGATTGGGCTTTTAGTATGTCAATAAGCATGTTATGGTTCACCATATCGAAGGCTTTTGAAAGGTCAATAAATAGTGCAGAGGAGAAAGTATTACTGTTACAATTTTTGTTTATGGAGTCAGAAAAGGATAGCAGGGCAGTTGTTGTGCTATGGAATGGCCTAAAACAGTGCTGGCCGTTGGCAAGTAAATTGTTATGGAGAAGGTGGTCAAGTAGTTGTCTGTGTATGCATTTTTCCACTATTTTAGCTATTGGAGAGAGTAAGGCGATAGGCCGAAAGTTGGAGAGCTCGGTAGATGACCCACCTTTGTGTAGAGGGATGATGTGGGATATTTTCCATATGGAAGGGATTATGCTTTCTAAAATTGTTCTATTTATAAGGATGGAGATGGGATAGGCAATGGCTTTTAGCTGCAATTTGCAGGTATTCTGCTGGAAGACAGTCAGCAGAAGGGGTGCATGGTTTAAGTTTTTGAAGGAGTTTGCAAATGAGGGATGTGGGTACAGGTTGTATATGGAAGATTGGAGTTGAAGTATTATTGGTATTTAATGGTGGAGTGGTGGGAACGTATTAGCTAGGGTTAGAATGGCTTCAGTAAAATAGTTATTAAAGGCATCAGGAATCTGGTTAGAGTTATTATGGCTGAATCCTGAAGGGGCAGGAGTTTTAGAGTGCCCTGGTTGAAGAAGTTTGTTAATACCTGACCAGAATTTTTGTGGTTTTTGTGGTGGGTTTGTTGCAGGTGAAGGTAATAGTCTTTTTTTGTCTCTGAGAATGTCTTTCTTGGTGACATTTCTTAACTGTTTAAAGTAAAGTTGATCTGATGGACTTTTGGAGGCTCTCCATTTGGCCCAAATTTTATTTCTGAGGAGGACCTTTTGCCTAGTATGTTTTGTAAGCCGGGGGCAATTTTGGTTCTTATTCGGGAAGAGCGATAGGGGGCGTGGTAATCTAGGATTTGAAGGAATCTAGTATTAAAGTAGGTCACTGCTTCATCAAGTTGAAGATGAAACATAGGTGACCAGTCACATGATTTCAGTTCATTTTGGAAGCTCTTTGGATTAAAGATTTTTTTGGACTGGGAGGATTTAAAATTATTAGTATTAGGGCTGTGAATTTTTTGTTTAATTATATAAGTTAGCATATGGTCACTGATATCGTTGGGAAGGGTTCCTGGTTTATAAGTATCAAGATGGCTGTTGAGAAGGATCCAGTCTAGAGTGGTTTCCTTATTGCTTGGCTTGTGGATTCTAGTAGGAGTGGTTATTATCTGTGAGAAACCGTGAAGATTTATATGATTGGTAGGATTAGGGGAACTACAAGTTGCCCAGTCTATATTAAAGTCTCCTAACACAATGTTTTCCTGAGGTAGGTGGGTAGAGAGGTAACTAAGTATGTTTTCAAGTGTATTAATATTATTTCCAGGGGGAGATATGTGCAAATGAGATAGATAGATTTGGAGTTGTTGATTTGCAGCTTGGCAGTAAGGGTTTCAGCATTGGTATCTGAGGGTAGGAGCACATTGAAGGGTGAAACTTGAAGTTCAGATTTATACAAAATGGCTACACCTCCACTCTTTTTGATGTTGCTTTCATATCTTAGGATAGTATATCGAGGAGGGATAATTTCCTGGTCCAGAGTTGAGGGTTTTAGTCATGTTTCTGTAATACAGAGAATGTCAAATGAGTGCACCTCTAAGAGTGCATGTAGGTGGGTAATTTTATTGCTAATGCTGCAGATGTTAAGGTGAGCTATCAGGAGAGAGTTAGAATTTCTATTAGGGGTAGTGATAGTAAGAGATGTTAGGTTGTGTGGGTTATTGGGAATATTAGTATTGGGGCCAGGGTTTGGATGAATATCACCATCTAATAGGGTGTGTTGTAGAGGATATTGTACAAACTTAAGGATTTTGTAGTAACTGATTAGGATTTTTCTGCCAAGGAAGTAAGTAACATGGTTAGATCTATGGTACTTTGGAAGTATATAGATAGAGGTGGCGGTTATGTTACTATGTTTGAGGGAGTTTATGTGAGAAACAGGTAGAGTTTGTTGGTAGGGGTGCTGCTGCTCAGGAAGAGAAGAATGTTCAAAGAAGGTTAGTGTGTATGGAATTGTAAGAGAAGCAAGAGTTGTAGTTAAGAGTAGTAGGTTTGTAAATATAGATTTGTATGTTGGGTCCATTAGGTTGTATAGAAAAGGAGTTAGAGTATGTTGAGGGAAGGAGTGAGGTGTAAGAATAAATATGGGAGAAGCTTGAAAAAAGGAGTTAGAGTATGTTGAGGGAAGGACTGAGGTGTGTAAGAATAAAGATGGGAGAAGGAGAAAGCGTTGTGTGAGATGAAGTAGCTTGAGGGAAGAAGTGAACCATAAAACTAAATAAAAGGTGGTTGTAAGAGTGAAGCTATAAAATATAGCAATAAAGGGTAGGGGTGTGGAAAGGTTAGGGAGTGGACCTAAAATGTAAAATAGCTTAATTAAGAAATTGAGATAGGAGGTGTGGTTGTTAAGTGGAAGTAGTATGTGGTAGGGTGATAATGGGAGGGGGTGTGGTGATAGAAGTATATAGCTAGGACCACTGGAGGTGGGTGGGAATTGGGGGTAGGGTAGGGGGGGAGTGAGCCTGAAGGGTGAACAGAGTGGGTTAGAGCATCTATATGAAAGATTTTCCAGAGACAATCAGAGAGGAGGAGATTCCAGAGGCAGACAGAGAGTGGTCACAGGTCCGTTCAAGGGCAGGAAGCCAGGGATTCCAAGCAGAGACCGGGAGGCACCTGGGGTCAAGGTGATTCAGCTGGGATACACCTTAACCTAAGTCAGCAGCCTACGTAGTACAGGACCAGATGGGATGTGGGGGTATTTAATAATGGCACCACAAGTCC
This sequence comes from Protopterus annectens, assembly GCF_019279795.1. Classification (NCBI taxonomy): domain Eukaryota; kingdom Metazoa; phylum Chordata; order Ceratodontiformes; family Protopteridae; genus Protopterus; species Protopterus annectens. The sequence goes on along the minus strand of NC_056732.1, from coordinate 1,170,872,167 downwards.
GGGGACAGTATTATAGAGTTGGGGTGGAGATAGTGTATGAAGAGGGTGAGGGATTGAAGCAAGAATGTGAGAGTTGAGCCAAGGTATGAGGAGTAAAGGGTAGGTGTATTGGGGAGGATAAGTGAAAGTGGAAGGATGAAAGGGAATGAGATAGGGATAGAAGTGAGCAGGCTAGGAGCCAGAGAGGCGGAGAAAAGTGTATCATTGAAGGAGAGAAGACGTCTGAGGTAATGAGACTACAATAGAGGTGCTTTGTTTCAGAGTTAAGCAAGCAGAATGATTCACAACAGAAAGGGACTATACAGGGTAGAGAAGGTGTAAAAGGAAAGAGTGACTAAATCTGGTTCTTAGAACAGGGCAGATTTAGGTTAAGGTAGTTTAGTCATACATAGAGGTGTAGAAAGAAGCAGGAGATGCCACCACCTAGTGGCCAGACTCAGTAATTGCAAAGGTAGGTCACGGACACAGGGGAAATGGGGAAGACACCAGAAAGATAGGGAGGGAGGATTAAGACTAGTGTTGACTGATAGCTTTTGCTCAATGGGTTGCTGTACTAATGAACAATAGTAATTTACAGTTAGTAGTAACAAGGTACATACATTCAAAAAAAATTCCTGTGGAGGCAAGGAAGTTATAGAAGCACAGCAGGAGTTCTTATGCTCTGTCTGTTCAAGGGCGGGAAGCCAGGGATTCCAAGCAGAGACCGGGAGGCACCTGGGGTCAAGGTGATTCAGCTGGGATACACTGTAAGGAAAAGGAAATACAAAGAGCAGTTTTAAACCTAGAAATAATAACACTACAGTAGTAGAAGGAAAGGATCATTAGTAGAAGGAAAGGATCATTATTAGTAAAAAATTACGAGCACTCATGAAATCAACTAAGGCCAATTTTGAGAGAAAAATTGCCATGGATTCAAAGGACAATCATAAGGCCTTTTTCAGCTATGTTAGGAACCTGGGTGGAAACTCCCAGATATGCTCAGAATTAGTCCAAAATGATACAAAAATCACTGAACCCACAGACATTGCCAACATACTGGCAGACAGGTTCAGTGCAAACTACCCCCCTCTCCCCTAAAGGAGAGATAACTATCCCAGCCGAGTGTAGCCTCCCGGACATCTCAAATGCTGCTCTCTCTAAAGCTAAAAACACAGCATCAATGGGACGGATGGTGTCCAGCTGTTTAATCTCAGCCTTACCACAGGATGGAGAATTTAAGTACCTTTTATGCACTTTTAAAAAATACAGTATTTAAATTGATTTAAACTGTGTATGAAGGAGTGTTGAAGGAATTTTAACTGGTTATTCTGCTCTTCAGTTATTCCCACCCACCCGCCTGTTTTTGTTTTGGTGTTAATCTTAGTGGCATTGAAACTGCCCCCTCAGCCTGCCTCTGGGCCCATCTCATTTGCTCACTCAACTGAGTGCAGTGAGATCATATTCTGATTTCAGGCACTCCTACTGTGTACAAAGAGAGCATCTGGGAAATAGAAAAAATTAAGCTTATTTCCTGCCTTTCTTGTTAAGTGGTACAGACTATTTGTAGGCTCCCTTCTGTGTTTGAAAGCCTCTTCTAGCTTGTTTTTTTCTTATAACTAGCCAGTTTTCTAGTTTCAGCACTCAAATCTGTTTCTTTGATCTCAGCACTTGTTCAGAAATTTCATCTGCTTTTACTGTACTTGTGTTTTACCTACTTCTTTTACTTTTGCATCATCTTAAAATACTCAATTGTATTTATTACTGCTTGGTGTAACTCATTCTAAGCCTTTTGGTTTAAACACTTGGGCTTCGGACCAGTTAGTTGTTTTGCACTGAGAGGTTTGTGGTCTGCACTGTTGTGGCAGAACAGGTAGCTTACATCCTTCTAGGTTGAGAACTGCTGATTGAGGGCTCAGTGTCTGTTATTCTAAAAGTGTATTAATTCTGGTTTAAGCACTTGGGCTTTCAAGCCAGTTATTTTATATTAAGAGGGTTCGTGGTCTGCACTCTTGTGGGAGGAGAGGCTGGACTCTGCCCTTCCGAGCTGGGAATTTCTGGTTAAAGGCTTATAGTGCATGCATATCTGAACTGTTTCTTACTGAAGTTGGTGCCTTGTTTGCTGTGGCATAGACTGGATTCGGGCCTGCTGGATCTAGCTTTGTTTGTGTAACTTGAGCACTAATCCAGACATTCTCTAAAGTATTCAATGGTATTTATTACTGCTTGGTTGTAACTTGATTAAAGTGTAGCTATCATTCAAGTCTTTTGGATTAAGCACTTGGGCTTCAGACCAGTTGTTTTACATTAGGAAGGTTTGTGGCAAGCACTGTGGTGGCAGGACAGGTAGCTTTCATCCTTCTAAGTTGGGAACTGCTGATTGAGAGCCCAGTGTCCAAGTGTATTAGTTCTGGTTTAGGCACTTGGGCTTCAGGCCAGTTATTTTACATTAAGAAGGTTCGTGGACTGCACTCTTGTGGGAGAAGAGGCTGGACTCTGCCCTTCTGAGCTGGGAATTTTCTGGTTAAAGGTTTATAGTGCCTGAATATTTGAACTGTATCTTACTGAAATTGGTTCACCTTGTTTGCTCTATCATAGACTAGATCCAGGCCTACTGAATCTAGCTTTGTTTATATACTTGTTGTTTGTTTGCTTGTTATTTCCCTGGAAGCTAATTCACCTAATGCTTCTGTGGATCACTAGTGATATCTGCATTGCTTACTGTACTTATTTCCTTGTTTCACTTGAAAGAAAGTTACTGTTTGTCGTTTTGCATTTAGTTACTTGTATCACATTGCACTCAAGTTACCTGGCACTTGCTCACTAAAGCAATTATATAAGTCAGCACTAAAATTAAAAGCACTACACCCTCACTCCCCACTGGCCCTTGTTTTCAATTAAGGATTTCCCAATATTATTCTAGCATGTCCAAAGGTCAGTTGTCAATCTCCTCTCGGTCCAGCTGGTGAATCTGGGAATCTTGAGGCAATGTTATAACTGCCTCATGTACACAGACAACCCTCTCCTCCTCCCACATAACACAAATAGAGATGCAGCTATTTAGCCAAACTGGAGGCTGAGCTCTCTCAACTCAGGACTGGCAAGACCAGACAGGAGGAGAAGGCAACTACACACACCACAAAACCAGCCTCACATAATGCTACCACTCCACTGAATCAAACACATAAACACAGGCTCTGAGTAAAATTTACCTAAACAGCAGAGGCCTCCAAAGCAGACACCCAAACAACTGCTACCTCAAGACACCCCAAAGCAACACATAAACCACAAAAGCAGTGTGCAAAGCAGTCACAGCCCTTAAGGCCAAATACAACACCAAACATACTTGTCATAGGTGACTCCATAGTCAGACACACTGGCGTCCCACTCACCAGGCTGAACAAGGAGAGGGTCACAGCTCCACAGCAAGTACAAATATGACACAGTCATTGTCCATGCTGGTGTGAAACCACCTGAGACATACCCTCCTGGACTGCATGAAAAGAGACATAGAGGAGCTCTCTGATTATGTAGCCCAGGCAGGTATGACCCTAACCCTGAGCAGTATCCTTCCTTCACCAAGAATGATGCCACAATATACAGACAAGATGATCAGCTTTAACAATTGGCTTAATGTCTGGTGTCATTCAAAGGGGATCCAGTGTCTGTCTGCCTGGGATGACATGCTTGACATGGGATTCGGATATTGGCTAAGGCTCTTGCCACCCCATAGTGCCTTTTTAGGCAAGGCTCAAATTCTAAACCTACCACCCTAGAAAACAAAATGGGAAGAAATTGAGGGTAATGCTGCTCAATGCCAGAAGTCTAAATCTCAAAATGCGGCCCTTCTCAGTATGGAGAACATCGATGTCTGTGCTGTAAATGAAAACCTGGTTCAAGGCTCCTGAGAGCACCCCGGCACTATTAGGTTTTACCTCATATCATGCCCGGACCACTCCACAAAGGAGGGTGTATCCATACTCATAAAGGATACTCACACCTCCAGGTTGGCTCATCCAGCTGCAACTAACAATAGGCAAAACTGCTCTACAAATTGTAGCATGCTACAGGCCACCCTCTCAAACTCAGGAACCCCACACAGCCTTCCTGAAGACACTGGAGGGTATAAATGTATCTCCAAACACCATCATATTGGGTGACTTCAACTACCGAATATAGACTGGGAACATTACTCAAGCCCTAACTTTCTAGCCGATTCCTGGAGTTCATAAATTCAAATGCCATGGAACAGCTAGTCACTGTTCCCACGAGAGAGAAAATATACTAGATCTCATTGTCACAAACATGGGGACAAAATGCCCACACGGAAGTATATCCCTCATTGGTGAGATCTGATCATAAACTAATCTCACTGGAAATCCACATCCGCCCCCACCCCAAACAAAATAGACCATAGTGAAGAACTTCTCTAAAGCAAACTTCACACTACTCAAGACTGGTGTGGTATCCTTCAAGGCCCCTGAGTCAGAGGAAACCACAACCCAAGCTCGGAAGCCCTTACAAATGCCTTCTATGAACACCTCCAGGACTGCATGGATCAGGCAATCCCAAATAAAACCAAGACTCTTTCCACAAAGGGCAAGCGTCCAGTCTGGTGGACCCCAGCCATTAACAAACTTTACAATAAGAGGAGAAAGCTATTACATGATAGAACAAAATCCATAAAAAGTCACTGATCATTATTAGTAAAAATTACGAGCACTCATAAAATCAACTAAGGCCAATTTTGAGAGAAAAATTGCCATGGATTCAAAGGACAATCATAAGGCCTTTTCAGCTATGTTAGGAACCTGGGTGGAAACTCACAGATATGCTCAGAATTAGTCCAAAATGATACAAAAATCACTGAACCCACAGACATTGCCAACATACTGGCAGACAGGTTCAGTGCAAACTCACCCCTCTCCCCTAAAGGAGAGATAACTATCCCCAGCCAGTGTAGCCTCCCGGACATCTCAAATGCGAAGCTGCTCTCTCTAAAGCTAAAAACACAGCATCAATGGGACCGGATGGTGTCCCCGGCTGTGTGCTACGAGCTAAATGAGAATTAAACCCACACATAAGGCAGCTGTTTAATCTCAGCCTTACCACAGGATACGTGCCCAACGGCAACTGTGGTCCCACTCCACAAAGGTGGCGCCTCGGACCCTGGTAATTACCGCCCCATAAGCTTAACAAGTCTAGTCTGCAAAGCTATGGAGAGGATCATAATGGAGCTCATAAACAAAGATATAGGGGACTTGCAGACATTGGACCCGACCCAGTTTGGCTTTGTCAAGGGAAGATCATGCCTTTTGAACTCTTCTTGAAATAGTCACCAAGGCCATTGATGAGGGAAAGGCAGTCCATACAGCCTACCTTGACCTTGCAAAATGTAAACCCATATGTCACAAGATGGGTTGCAAAAAGGACAGAACCCACAGGGTTAGAGTTGCTGGCTGTCAGACTCCAAGCCGGTCACAAGTGGTGTCCCACAGAATCGGTCCTTGGCCCCCTATTGTTGGGCATCTACTTCTCAGAAGTACAGGCCAACATGGGAGGACTTTGGCTGACAAAGTTTGCAGATGACTGCAAACGGACACTGATATCCTTCAGAAGGGACTCACGGAAACAGATAGCTGGTGCCAGAGCCATGGCCTGAAGTTAGCCAAAAATGTATAGTCATACCAAAAACAAGGTAACCCCAAGCTACCATATAGGTGGCAATCCACTAAGCACAGAAGAGGTTATCAGGGACCTGGGGACCCAGGTTGACAGTGGCCTTTCTTTTGACACTCACATTGCTAAAGTGGTTAGAAAGACCTTCTACATTGCCCACCTGATCATGAAGGGATTCACATCCAGATCTAGTGAGGTCATTGTTCCCTGTACTCTTCACTTATCAGACCAATGATAGTACAATGCCCCATTAGGGATGTATCTCACCCGACATCTGCAGCAATTGGAGAGGCCCCAAAAGTTCCTCACCAAAAGGATAAAGGGACTCCAAAATCTGTCATATGCTGCCAGATTGAAGAAACTCCAGCTCTATTCAGTCGCATACCGTCTGCTCAGAGGTGACATGTGCCTGACATACAAGGCCATGTCCAACCCGGAATTAATGGACATGCTCCACCTCAAAAATCCAAATCCACCAAAACCACTAGAGCAAGCGACTTAAACCTTAGCACGGATATAAATAGGACGTGCTGGAGGGATAGATTTATCACTCAGAGACTCCCTATGCTGTGGAATAAAATCCGGTCCATGTGAGGCAGAGCACCTCGCTGACTCTGTTCAAGAGAAATCTAGACCTGTGGATGGGAGATCGAGGTTTACCCGGGAATCATCTCTGGGTCACTGCTGGACAGAGGCACAACAAACTAATGGGCACAGTATTTTTTCATATAAGGGGTGGGCTAGGCTTATAAATGCCTTAGGGCAGATAGCCTAGTATAAACCTATGAACCTATGAACCTATGAGGCGTCACGGCAACTGTGGTCCCACTCCACAAAGACCCTAGTAATTATAAGCTTAACAAGTCTAGTCTGCAAAGCTATGGAGAGGATCATAATGGAGCTCATAAACAAAGATATGGGACTTGCAGACATTGGACCCGACCCAGTTTGCTTTGTCAAGGGAAGATCATGCCTTTTGAACTTGGTGACTTCTTGAAACAGTCACCAAGGCCATTGATGAGGAAAGGCAGTCCATACAGCCTACCTTGACCTTGCAAGAAAAACTACCAGCTTAAATGTAAACCCATATGTCACAAGATGGGTTGCAAACTGGCTTAAGGGCAGAACCCACAGGGTTAGAGTTGCTGGCGCTATGTCAGACTCCAAGCCAGTCACAAGTGGTGTCCCACAGGGCTCCGTCCTTGGCCCCTATTGTTTGGCATCTACTTCTCAGAAGTACAGGCCAGCATGGGAGGACTTTGGCTGACAAAGTTTGCAGGCGACTGCAAACTGGGCCATAGTGGAAAGTGCATGGACACGGATGTCCTTCTGAAGGACTCACAGAAACAGATAGCTGGTGCCAGAGCCATGGCCTGAAGTTAAGCGCCAAAAATGTATAGTCATACCCTTAGGAAAAACAAGGTAACCCCAAGCTACCATATAGGTGGCAATCCACTAAGCACAGAAGAGGTTATCAGGGACCTGGGGACCCAGGTTGACAGTGGCCTTTCTTTTGACACTCACGTTGCTAAAGTGGTTAGAAAGACCTTCTACATTGCCCACCTGATCATGAAGGGATTCACATCCAGATCTAGTGAGGTCATTGTTCCCCTGTACTCTTCACTTATCAGACCAATGATCGAGTACAATGCCCCATTCGGGATGTATCTCACCCGACATCTGCAGCAATTGGAGAGACCCCAAAGTTCCTCACCAAAAGGATAAAGGGACTCCAAAATCTGTCATATGCTGCCAGATTGAAGAAACTCCAGCTCTATTCAGTTGCATACCGTCTGCTCAGAGGTGACATGTGCCTGACATACAAGGCCATGTCCAACCCGAATTAATGGACATGCTCCACCTCAAAAATCCAAATCCACCAAAACCACTAGAGCAAGCGACTTAAACCTTAACGGATATAAATAGGGCGTGCTGGAGGGATAGATTTATCACTCAGAGACTCCTATGCTGTGGAATAAAATCCCGGTCCATGTGAGGCAGAGCACCTCGCTGACTCTGTTCAAGAGAAATCTAGACCTGTGGATGGGAGATCGTAGGTTTACCCCGGGAATAATCTCTGTGTCACTGCTGGACAGAGGCACAACAAACTAATGGGGACAGTATTTTTTCATATAAGGGGTGGTGTAAGCCACAAAAATTTGGGCTAGGCTTATAAATGCCTTAGGGCAGATAGCCTAGTATAAACCTATGAACCTATGAACCTATAAGGAGGGGGAGAAAAAAGGAAAACTTACATCAAGTAGAAGTGAGTTATCCCAAGGGGAAGATAGGTAGAAAGGAGAGAGTGGGAGGGAAAGTATCAATACAATCAATTTAGCCAAGGAAATGCAGCACACTTCTAGACATTGTACTGTGGTTCAAGCAATACAGTTATTGATTATAGCACATTAGTAACATTCAATAGACAGCACCTGGGTACAGTATAATTTAGCACAGCTTAGACAAGTATGTAAATTAAATATGTATGACAAAAAACATTCCACTACAAAGCACAGCACAGACTTGTAAGTGAATTAAATATATAGGACAAAAAGAACCTCCACTAAAACAAGGTGCAGTAAGCCTAGGGCATCAGGAGCTAGTGTACAACATTTATGTAGTAGTCATCTATAGATTACACTTAATAAAATGGATAAATAATATGTAGACAGTAATAGCGGCCAGAAAAATCACTCTATTTTTCTCTATTTGAGCCTATGGTGTTAGTGGCAACATACATACATTTTGAAGAGCAGGCAAGTATTTTTCATAATAAAAACAGATAAGCAAGCATTTACAACAGTCAGGAGAACTGCTCACTGTTACTTATGGCTCACCAACGACGTCTAGGTACATAATGTCTACACACAAACACATACATATTGCTGGATAAGGTAATTAAAGTTTAAAACTGTTGCAGAAGCCTAATCAGTGGCTTAGCAACTAAGGCAAGGCACATCGGCTGAAAGGCTTTATATTGCAGTCGCTGATGTTATGTCTGCAGCTTAGCGGCCAACGAAGGGCAAAAAGGTTGCTAGGCTAAGACAGGAATAGGGACTGCTCGCCTTTACCTGTCAGGTTGATAAGGGAGCTCTTAGAGAGAAAGAGTTTACAAGGAATGATCAGCGGTTATAGCCGCATTCATACAATGCTGATTGTGCTAAAGCAGACAAGCACAGCTGCTGAAATCCGTGCTTGGTTCGAGGAGATGATACACGGTTACAGGGTTATTCAGCTTAATAGCAAAGTCCAGTGCAAGAAGCCGATTATGCGGCTTCTATTTGCAGTATCAGCAAAGTAGCATATGGAACCAATAAGGTTCTGGCAAAGATAGGGGTAAATATGTAGTTCAAATGGGGGAGAAACCAGCAAAGATGTGGGTACAAAGTTAAATCAGCTGTTAGGCAGATTCAATGTTAGGAAGCCATTACGTGGCTTCTGTTCTTGATATCAGGAAATCAAAACATGCAGCTACAAACAGCCTTGCATACGGGGCAAAACAGGTTCAATAGGGGGAAACCAGCAGAGAGGTGGTTACTAGGTAAAGCAGTAGAAATGGCAGAGTCCGGTAATAACTTGAGTATGTATACCACTCTAGTAACTAGGCCGGAAGGTATCCCAAAGAATGTGAGCGACTTGTCCCACGTGCAGTTATGGGGGAGCCCCCAACTACACCAAGTACAATGCAAAGGGGTCCTTTTGTCCCTGTACTGCAGTATCATTCTGGCCAATGGCAGAATGCTACCCAGGCCTTGGGACATACCTGCATGGGCTACAAGACCTGACAGTTCCTACATGTATTTCCATGCGGTCCAGGCTACTGCATCATAGGTCCTGCACAACAACATGGAATATGCCAGAGCCATGTGTATAGTTCAAAAGGTGGTCTTAGTGTATGAGTATGTGGCTAATTATGGCAGACAGGCAGCTGACAGTATGTATGCCCTCGTATAGGTTGGTGCTAGAGTTTGCATTCACAAATGAGTACTGTTGGGCATGTTTCTGGCCACATGTTCTGAGGTGTGGTACAATTATGCAAACTATGTCATATATTTTGTGCATTTCGTTGTCTGTCTCTTCCAGCTTGGGAGGTCATTTGTTTGACCAGATACTTAGAAGTGTCTGTGAATATGTATGATTTCTGGTAGTGTGTGTGGGTGTCCTTACTGTGTTCTGGCAAGGGTATGTGTTGGTTATGGTAATGAGATGCATGTGTTAACCTACACCTCATGACAGTCCAGTCCAGTCATGGCTGTAGACTGGATTGCCTTCTAGCTTACCCCTGTAGCTGCATCTCAGACAATCTGTGGGCTGTAGTGTTAGATGGCTTTGGCAGTGTACATGGCATAGAGATTACATTCCCCCAGGATGGCCACATACACAAAGCTGACATTAGTAAACACCAGTAGCTGACTAGTGGGCATGCCTGTATGAGCATTCAGTACTACAAGTACCAAGTACTGTATTTAGTTTACTTATTGCTTATGAGATGTTTTAGACAGTGATGCTCACATGTAAATAATTGTGTTATGGAAGTGACAACACTGGCTATTACATAAACATTGTAGCTACCTTTAGCAGCAATCCTCCTCTGAGGAACACATCACATCCTGATAGTTGATTACAGATGATGCAAGTGTCTACAGGTCTGTTTCCTTTTCTGGGTATATACTCACATATCCACCAGGACCATGAGCTCTGTTGGGCACAGACACCCCTCCCCAAACAGAGTCATGTATCAATAGACTCTGATGCCACTATCAACATGATAAGGATATAATCAGATAGTGTAAGCCATCACATATGAAGCAGCTATTACACATGGGTTGCAGTCTCCTACATCTTACACTCCTACTGCAGATGTTATACTGGAGTTAAAGATGATATGCAACCTGTTTCATTAGCAATACAGTGCACTACCTTACATACAGTATGTGCAAGTGGCTGTTAGGTTGGCAATGAGAGGTTAGGCTACACAAACCTGGTAGTTCAACCAGTGTGTCTCTGCTATCAATATCCACTCTATGTAGGTGCGCACATAGCCATTTTGCCCAGCCCTGTAACAAGGGTCATTACACATTTGCATAACATGTACACATGCACAGCTGTTATTGTTTGCAAACAATACTAGAGAGGTGTACATTACATGTGTTATGTGCAAGGATAGTTACCTAGCTCTTCCAATTATATTTGCTATCATCCTGCTAAACTGTCAGATGAATACAAGTGATATGTATCCTGTTATTGAGTATTGTAATTGCCAATACACATAACTACTGTTTGCATAACATAACAGAAATGCTATGTAGAATGGAATACAGATCTGCCTAAAATACTGTACATTACACAGTTATTGGCACAATATCCCACAATGTAAACCATATTTGCACAGTAAGCCCACCTTTGACATGTTTTTCTTACTTATAGAGCCATACATATGTCAACTGTTACAATATATTGACATATACTATCCCCTGTTATAGCACATACTTGTTGGTCCAATGCTGACACTGACAGTGACTGGAAGCAAATTGGTAAGTTGCAAGCCCATATCATCCCTTGTGGTGTATGAGGAGTTTAACTTGTGACCTACAGCAGTACACACATAGAATACTACAAGCATTACTACTGCTCAACAATACATCGCTACAGGATAGCTATTTCCACTATATTCATTGATTACACTGTAATTCGTACAGAACAGGTACTATATACACAGACATACTGCATAATATACATACCTTCTTAGTAATTGGAGGTGTTATTGACTAGTATAATACTCATTTTAGGTTTGTCTTTCAGTGTTTTGTACTGTCCTACAGGTAGATACAGATGGTTTGAATGTGTGACAAGGCAACCTTTTATAGTTACAGATCAGTAACATGTGCTATCCCAATAACCAATTGGTGTTCCTAAGTAGCTAATTACATGCACATCAGCTGCACTGCTACTGCCTTAGCCAATACCATGGCAACAGTGGAGTATAACTGAGTACTCCACTTGGGCATTGTCCCTTTGCCTTACTTGTGAGGAATACAGCCTGGAAGTGTTGTTTGAAATCTATTGCAACAGCTGTATGGAGACGAACAGTAATATACTGTGTGTAATGCCTAGAGGATTTGGTCTAAATGTGAGTACTGCTGTTATATTTCTGAACATTGCTACTTGTGCAGGGTTTGTCTGTACCTAAAACCTCTGCATATGTTTCAGTCTGGCCAGGATGTTTGACTAGCTCAAGGCTGCATAGCTATGCATATAATATTAGGGGGTTTACAGTGTGCTTACCAGACATATTTAGTTTGGTGTTAATGTGTATCACACTGTGCTGATAATCAGTACTTGGTAACACTTTCTGGTGTACAAACCTTTCAACCCTCTGAAACGGGATTAGTTCATACAAACTCTGCAACATCAGCAGCTGTTCAATTGTATAGCAACAACTATTTCACATAGGGCCATGTTAGTATGTCTGTGTCCAGGTATGTTAAGGTTTCAGCAGATGTTGTACAGTAGTTGAATAATCGGTTATGGTATGACTGTATGTATTGATGTAATTATTTTGGTTGTCGGGTAGATGGTGGGTGTACATAGCACATGCAGGTGTGTAGGAACCTCTTTTATACAACTTCTATATGTGTGTGGGAGTTCTTTCCCTATGTGAACACCTATCCCTTAGTGGACTAATACTATGGTAATTGCAGGCTAATTCATTAAGGCACTGTTAAATGCTTCCTGTATAGCATGCAGGTATTTTTAGTCCTTGAATCCTTTTGGCAATACATCAGAATGTAATAAAGTTTTGCTAAATTAAAGCTGTCTGTGTATTTCTGACATGGATATTTGCAGTCATTGCAGTTGTGTTGGTGACTGTGTCATTAGAACATATTTCTAATAGTGTATTGGCATATACTCTTCATATGTTATGTTCATATTGTTTGGGGGGGGGGTGGAATGTGTGATTGCTATGGTCCATGTTATACTCAGATATGAACACTTCAGATGCTGTCTACACACATCTATGTATGTGTGTATATACATATATATATATATATATATATATATATATATATATATATATATGTGTATGTATATATATATATATATATATATATATATATATATATATATATATATATATGACAAAAACACCCAAGCGATTAATCCCAAAAAAGATGAAAATGAAACACAAGTCCCAGTGGAGCACCAAACTGACTTGAAAACTGCTATAACAATATACTCTCTGAACGAGAGTTGAGTGTGACTTGTGGCGCCAAAATTCAATCAACAATCAACCATCCAAATCGAAACGCATATATCATACGTGAAACACTGCTCAGTCTCGAGCAAATAATGCAACGTTAAAAATAAAAGCAAAAGACTTTTATTGTAAGCGCTTTCGCGGTGTTACCCACCGCTTCCTCAGACAAACACTAAATGGTCATTAAACATTTATATATAGTATAAAATATAAAAGACAAGTGAACCTATCATTTGATGCTAAAATCTCACCTCATTAAAAGTGCTGTGTGAGCAGGTAAATCCATGTCCCTGTATGGAACCGGAAATTACATCACATCCTATACATTGAATGCGGAATGCGTAACCTGCGTAACTAGCGAAAATAAAACAATACATAAAATCACTGTCTGTGCATTCTTTTTGACAGACCCTTACAATAGCACAAATAACCATAGATCATCATATCACATCCTGTTCACAGTGTACTAAATACATAATTTACGTGACAAGCTAAAATAATACAATGCATAAAAATCACTGTCTATTAACTTATGTGTTCTTATTAACAAACCCCTATTATTACACAAATACACAAATAACCCTGGATTGTCAAAACATATTAAATATAATCCAGCGTGACTGTATAGTATATCATATATAGAAGAATGGAGATATGCATTACAAACCCATCCTACTAACAAATACTATCACTGTATGGCAAAATTGCAAATGCTCTATCAGAAATAAACAAGTGAGCTGTAGAAAGCCCAAACCAATATATATGCTTCAAAGATATCAATCAGGTAAGTGGAATGAGTGAACAGATGGAGTAGACCAATCAAAGGTGGAATTGCGTTAGTCCCCTTGTTATCATTTCTCACACATTCTCTATGTATTCATTCCACCTTTGATTGGTCTACTCCATCTGTTCACTCATTCCACTTACCTGATTGATACGCAGGTTACGCATTCCGCATTCAATGTATAGGATGTGATGTAATTTCCGGTTCCATACAGGGACATGGATTTACCTGCTCACACAGCATTTTTAATGAGGTGAGATTTTAGCATCAAATGATAGGTTCATTTGTCTTTTTATATTTTATATTATATATAAATGTTTAATGACCATTTAGTGTTTGTCTGAGGAAGCTGGTAACACTGAAAGCTACAATAAAAGTTTTTGCTTTTATTTTACCGTTGCATTATTTGCTTTCGAGACTGAGCAGTGTTTCGTATGATATATGCTTTACTTGGATGGTTGACTGTTGATTGAATTTTGGCCACAAGTCACACTCAACTGTTCAGAGAGTATATTGTTACTGCAGTTTTCAAGTCAGTTTGAGTCAGCTGGGACTTGTGTTTCATATATATATATATATATATATATATATATATATATATATATATATATATATATATATATATATATGTATATATATATATATATATATATATATATATATATATATATATATAAATATATATATATATATATATATATATATATATATATATATATATATATATATGTGTGTGTGAGTATATATATATATATATATATATATATATATATATATATATATATACATATATACATATATGTGTGTGTGTGTGTGTGTGTGTGTATATGTATATAGATATAATTTATAATATATAATATTGCATACGTTTATCTGTACCTCCATAGATGTGTAGATGTTTTTAACCTATCTATATATCTACATATGTATGTAGATCTGCATATATCGACATGTCTCTCTGTATCTCTCTCTCTCTCTCTCTCTCTCTATATATATATATATATATATATAGCTATATATCTATATATCTATAGAGCTATATATCTATATATCTATATATATGAGCATATACCTTTCATTGGGTACATGGCGGATTGTCCTATTTCAACACATTCCTCCCTTTTGTGTTTTACCCTGTCTGCATACATGCCTGGAATAGGTACATCTCAGGTAGCTTAGTGGTAGGTTACTCTGAGGATGGAGAACATAGTTACGGGATCTAATCCTAGGAGGTGTTATTGTTTTACCTGTCAGAGTAGGCACTGGTAGGGAAAGTGTGAATAACGCACATTTAAGCAGGTTTGCCTGTGGTCTGCGTGACGTTAAGCAGACATTACACCTGTGAAGCTCTTCTCCATTTACCATGTTTAAGCACTTCTTACCATCGTGCAAACCCGTGGAAACCTGCTTACATCTGCTTTAATCCACCTGCACCCAACAGCCCTTATTCTGGCCCTCAAAATAACTTAACAGCCCTTGCAGGTCTTGAACCCGGGACCATGGATACCATAGTCGCTGACTTTACCACTAAGGCATCTGAGATACATACATATATTATGGTGTCTAGAATATACATTTTACTACAGGCATTCTGCACTACTGAAAACAAATGTGACAGTTGGTGCACATATGTCTGATACATGTTAATGTTCATATGTTTGTGAAATTAGGTTTTGCAATGTGACATGACAGGGTGTATTATGAATGAGAAAGGTTCTGGTTTTGTGTCCTTTATATATTGTCCCCATACTCCATGTATACCCCTCCAGTTTACTTATTGAACATCTAAGCTAGGCTCTCCTTGATGCATGATTTCATTACCCATCATTCCTCCCCAGTCTTCACATACACAACAACCATCCCTTCTATGGTGAGTTAGGTTAATATTAATAGTTATAATACCAGAGCTGCATGTGGCATGTGTTGTGTGTACACTTCAATTTCTTTGGATTGCTTCTGTGTCACGAAGTGTGTTCATAGATGTTTATATATATATATGGGTATAGATGTAACTGTAGATATATATATATATATATATATATATATATATATATATATATATATATATATATATATATATATATAACAGTAATACATATGTAGACTTGTATGTGTTGGTTCACAAACTACAGTACATTACAAAGTACTGTACATATGTACACAAAATGACTGTCCCATTTGTGGTCATTACAGTGGAATGCATATTGTATAAGGTGTAGTCTAAAGACTGCGAAACATGCATACACCTCAGATGGCTTAGTGGTAAGTCCCATGGCTATAGTGTGAGTGGTCTAAGGTTCAACACCTGCGATGCTTTAAAAATGTTTTTTACTCCAGAATAAGGCTCATTTAAGCAGTTGTAAGCATGTTTAAAAGTGTTTGTGTGACATTATAGCAGCGGTTAAACACAGTTAAACAAACTTTGTAACATATAACCTGTGCGAGCAAACATGGCCACATCTGCTAACTACTCAGGATATATACATGTGATTACATAACATTACATTCTCTGTTGACTTTACTCTCCAGCACACATGGGTTTATATGGGTGTTTCAAATGTTTATTATACAGACAATTACTACCTATATATGCAAGCTGTGGTTAAGGTATACTTTTTAACATGATAAACATCCCTGACTTTATTGGGATTGGGACCTCGAATGCACTGATACTATGCAGGTGCTGTAACCATTACACTATTGACATTAACTTTGCTTCTGCCTCTTTCCTATTTAGATGATTTCTTTGTGTAAGCTAGGCTAAGCAAAGGGCGGAGGCCCCCAAACCCACTGAGCTTCATTTACTCTTGAAATAACAACATATAACAAATGTAATGTGAGACAAAACATTACATTCCTAACTACATTAGGCATAACCCCTCACTGACACACTTCAAGGGAAACCTTGTTGTGTGAATGGGTAACAGAATATACACCCCTGGGATCATGTGTTCCAAAACCATACAGCCAGGGGGTGGGGGGGGGAGCATCCAGTTTGATAGCTGTGAGACCTGTTGGGGAAACTGAATGATGTTGAATTGTCACATTAACATTCCCTCTTTAGATCACTAAGTGCCCCTATCACCCTCCACCACCCCAGTCTTCAACAGCTTTCGGCATCTCTGCCTGGAATTGCTTCATTGGCTATGCTTGACAGAGGCTCAGTTACTTCATCAATGGTGTGGAGAAAGTCAACACACTGTAGCTATGCTTCTAATTGCCCTTGGGCAGATAGGTAGTAGGCTATTTGTGAACATCTAAAGTGCAGGCCATCACAGCCATAATATGTGAATAAACAGACTTTCAGATCACAATATACAGTGAGAAATCACCATGTAGTCAGGAAACAATTAAGTACAGCAAGAACATACAGAGCACTGATACTAAGTCACTTCAAAAGCCTATCTTGGAAGCTAGAAGACTTGCATAAGTTTAAGGCTTTCTATTGCTTACCAGTATGTTACCTACAGGAGAGATGAGAAACAAGCACAGATGGGAAACATGCATGCAACAATACCATACTGGCTTATGTGTCAGCCTTAGGCTTTTGAATACTGGCCAAGGCTATTGGCGCCCCTATGGTGCCTTTTTTAGGAGTCTCAAAGGTGAATACCAGCTCCGTAAACAGCACAATAGCAGAATCAATGAGGGTTATGCTACTCATCACCAGGGGTTGTGATCACAACATGCATGCACTCACAGCACTCCTCAGGCTGGACAACATCAACATCTGTGCAGTAACTGAGACCTGTCTTAAGGCTCCTGAGAGCACACCAGCACTACCAGACTACAACCCATACCACACATTTCAGCCACAGAACATGGACTGACACAGACATGGAGGGGGTGTATACATATTCATCAGGGATACCTACACCTTCAGGTTAGTGGGGCAGCATGATACCTCTGAGATCATCCATGTGCAGTTAACATCAGCCACAACTGCAATGTAAACTGTGGCCTGCTACTGATCACCCTCCATGACCCAGGACCACCACTCCACCTACCTGGAGACAGTGGAGAACATGACAGTCCTAATGCACACACTGGCATTGGTTGATGTCAACTACCTTACCATTAACTGGGAAACTTACTCAAGTACTCACTTCCAGGACCAGTGCTTCATGGAATTTATCACCTCATATGCCCTGTATCAGGTGGCAACCTCCCTAACGAGGGGTGGAAACATACTAGAAGTGGTTGTCACCAACATGGGCAATGGGTGCACCACAGCAGAGGTTAACCGGTCACGGGTTAGATCTGACCATGAACTATTCACTGTTTCCACACCCAAACATCTCCCCCAACCATGGAAACCACAGTGTATACCTTTCCTACAGCTAAATTTACACTACTAGTGACAGGGGTGGGGGGTTTCACAGCCCCCACGCTAAGGGGAAACACTGCTCAAGATACAGAAAGATTTACAAATGCAATCTATAAGCACCTACACGGATGTATGGATTGTGCCATCACTGGTAAAACAAGACTCACTCATCCTAGACAAGGACATCAGTCTGGTGGACCCCTGCAATAAACAGGCTATACTACAGAAGTAGGACAGTGTTCCAGACAAACATCAAATCCCATGAAGGGCAGATATCGGTGACCACTATTGCAGGACAACCACAAAGCATTCTATAGCTATGTCAAGAATCTCAATGGCAACACCCACATCTGCTCTGTGTTACAGCACAAAGGCACGAAAATTACAGAACCAACTGATATTGCCAACATCCTGGCAAATAGGTTCAGTGCTAACTTTATCTCCCCCCACCCACTAAAGGGCCCATATCTATACAGGAAGAATGCAGAGTCCCTGTAATCACAACTACGCAGGTGAAAGCTGCACTCTCTAAAGCCAAAAGCACAGCATCCATGGGACTGGACAACTTTCCAGGCTGCGTTTTACACGAACTTCAGAATGAACTGGCTCCCCACTTAAGCACCATGTTCAATAATAGCCTCGCATCAGGCTTTGTGCCCACTGAATGGCACACAGCAACAGTTATCCCACTCCACAAAGAAGGAGCCACCACTGATCCCAGGAACTATAGACCTATTAGCCTGACGAGCCTGGTCTGCAAAGCCATGGAACATATCATCATGGAACTCATAAACAAAGACATTAGTAACCTCCAAACTCTGGATTCCCACCCAGTTCAGGTTTGTGAAAGGCAGATCATGCCTCCTAAAGCTAATCGACTTCTTTGAGGCAGTCACCAAAGCCGTAGATGAGGGTAAGGTGGTTCACACAGCCTATCTTGACCTCGCCAAGGCTTTCGACACCATCCCCCATTCTGGAATTATAGCTAAACTCAATAAACTAGGCATAAATCCCTACATCACAAGATGGGTTGCCAACTGGCTCACTGACAGAACCCACACTGTAAAAGTTGCAGACTCCAAATCTGACCACAAACCAGTGACAAGTGGAGTACCACAGGTTTCCGTCCTGGGACCACTCCTGTTTGGTATCTACTTCTCTGAAGTACAGGCTAACACAGAAGGCCTCTGGCTAACGAAGTTTGCAGATGACTGCAAACTAGGAGCCATAGTCAAGTCCCCAAATGATGTGAACATCCTGCAGAAGGGCCTCTCTGAGACAGATGCCTGGTATCAGAGCCATGGCCTCAAGCTCAATGCCAAAAAGTGCAGTGTCATCCCCTTTGGTAAAAACTCTGTACCCATGAGCTACCACACAGGCAGCAATCTACTTAACACCGAATGCGTGATAAGAGACCTTGGGACCCAGGTGGACAGTAGTCTCTCCTTTGATTGTCACATTGCCACAGTAGTCAGGAAGTCCTTTTATGTGGCACACCTCATCATAAAAGGGTTCTCATCCAGGAAAAAAGAGGTCATTGTTCCCCTCTACTCGACACTCATTAGACCCACTATTGAGTACAGTACCCCTTTAGGAATGTACCTCACAAGACATCTGCAGCAGCTGGAAAGGCCACAGAAGTACCTCACAAAGAGGATTACTGGACTCAAACAAATGCCCTACACTGACCGCCTCAAAAAACTCCAGCTTTACTCCGTAGCATATCGCCTACTCAGAGGTGATCTCTGCCTCAAATATAAAGCTATGTCAAACCCAGAGCTGTTGGACATGCTACACCTAAGAAATCCCAATCCCTCTGAGCTACATGCTCTAGAGGCCTAAATCTTGTCACCACAATAAACAGGACATGCGGGAGGGATAGATTCCTATCCCAGAGACTTCCCATACTCTGGAACAGGCTACCCATCTATGTCAAGCAAAGTTCTTCATTAGCACTCTTCAAGAAAAATCCTGATGAGTGGATGGGAAATAGGAAATACACCCCGGGGATCACTTTTGTGTCTCTGCTTGACAGTGGCACAGGAAAATAACATTCTTGGGTGGCGTAATCCAGGGAGCCTTGTTGGCTAGGCTTACGCAGGCCCTTGGGCCGACAGCCTAGTACCTACCTATGAACCTATGATATGTAGGTCCCTCATGACATCATCCAAGGCTAACATCAGCAGGAAAATATGCAAGGATTCGAAAGATAACCACAAAGCCTTCTTTAGTTATGTCAAAGATCTAAGTGGTGACACACAGATTTGCACTGTGCCAGTGAAATATAGCACAAAATATGCTGACCCTACTGATATCGCCAACATGCTTGCAGATACATTCAGTGCATACTTCACCACCCACAACACTACCCGAAAGGTACATTATCCCACACATCAAAGACACACAGGTGGAAATGTCCCTCTCTAACAGCAGGACACAGCATCAATGGAATCAGATTTTGTCCCAGACTACATCTTGCAAACTGTACAAGACAACCTGACCCCCCCACCTAATTATGATTTTCAACCTCAGCCTTTCCACAGGCTACATGCCCATACAATGGCACATGGCAATGGTTATTCCACTCTATCAAGCTGGAATCACAACTGACCATGGTAACTACCACTCCATAAGCCTGACTAGCCTGGTCTGCAATGGTATGGATCGCATCCTCATGGCACTCATTAACAAAGACATTGGTAACCTCCAAACATGTGACCCAACCCAGGTAAGCTTGGTTGAGTGCAGTTCATGCCTACTGAACTTGTTTGACGTCTTACATACAGTCACCAATGCATTAGATGACAGGAGAGTTGGTTCACACATACTACCTGGACCTCGCCAAGGCTTTTGACATTCAGATATTATTGATAAACACACCAGCCTGTACATACACCCATACATCACAGGTTGGGTTGCAAACGGGCTTACACACAGAACCCACATGGTACGACTAGTGGTCTCCAGGTCCAACTCTTAACCAGTCATGACTGGTGTCCCATAGGACTCAGTCCTGGGAGCCCTACTGTTTGGCATATACTTCTCAGAGGTACAGGCAAACACAGTTGGACTACGGCATACCATATTTGGCAATGACTGCAGACTGGGAGCCATGATTGATAGCCCAGTTGACACAGACATCCCTCAAGCGGACTCACAAAGACCGACACAGGGTGTCAATGTCATGGCCTCCAGCCTGCATGGTCATTCCATTGTAGAATATTAAGCACCCACATATTAACACATAAGTGGCAGCCACTTTAATATGGATGAGGTAATGGGGTATCTGGGGAATAAGGTAGATAGTGATCTCCCCGTTGACAATCATATCTCCAAAGTAGTTAGGACATCCTTCTATGTTGGCCATCTGATTACTAAAGGGTTCCCATCTAGACATAGTGGGGGTTATAGTGCACATTGACTCATCACTCATCAGTCCTGTCATAGGGTATAATAACCCATTTGGGATGTACCTCAGAAGACACTTCCAACAGCTGAAAGGTCCACGAAAGTACCTCCCCAAGGGGATTACTGGCC
Source organism: Protopterus annectens (assembly GCF_019279795.1). Lineage (NCBI taxonomy): Eukaryota > Metazoa > Chordata > Ceratodontiformes > Protopteridae > Protopterus > Protopterus annectens. The sequence goes on along the minus strand of NC_056732.1, from coordinate 1,170,850,606 downwards.
TCAAGCATATGCCCTATGCAGCCAGACTGAATAAACTCCTGCTTTACTCAGTGGCATCTCATTTACCCAGAGATGATCTCTGCTGTCCAACACAGCCATGTCAAATTCAGGCTTAATGGATATACTCCACCTATGGGAATCCATGTCACAGTGAGCCACACACTGTAGTGAGCTGAACCTTGCCACAACAATAACTGGAAGATGCTGGAGGGGCAGATTCCTGTCACAGACACTCCCCATACTTTGGAACAACATCCCTAACAACATTATGCAGAGCCTCTCACTAACACTCTGCAAGAGAAACCTTGAAGAGTGGATGGTGAACAGTAGATGTACCCCGGGGAACCCACCATTGGCTCTGCTCCACAGAGGGACAGTTAATGAATCAATGGGGTGGCAAAAGTTGACACATTTCGGCTAGGCTTATGAATGGTCTCTGGCAGTTGGCCAAGTGCCTACCTATGAACCTATACATACAGTATCAGCACATGCTGATAGCTTAATTTACTGTTCAGGTATTGGCTTACCTTGTGCCAATGGCAGTTGTGTATGCAATAGTTGAGGGCTGCCTATGTTGGATGCACACAGTAGACTGCCTATACATGACAATTTACAGGTAATCTTGTGTCTGTGCCATCCATTTTTACTGTGTGTGCAGGTGGAGAAAGGTGTCAATCCCTAGGTGCCTACACTGTCAGTGTGTGTGCAATACATTCCCTCCTTGCCAAGGCATGGGCATACTGGGCACGCCTCTGTATGCCTACTGGGGCTGGCTCAGGGTGTTCATGGTCTGAGTACCTCTGTGCCTGTAGGGCCCTTGGCAATGGTGTTGGGCTGTGAGGGCCTTCACCATTCTGTCCTTGCTGCAGCTGTTTCCTCAGGATCATATTGTGCAGCATGGCACATACTATGAAGATGTTCATAGGTTCATAGGTTGATACTAGGCTATCTGCCCTAGGGCATTTATAAGCCTAGCCAGAGTGTCTTTGGCTTTTACCACCCTTTTTAGATTAGTTGACTGTGCCTCTGTATAGTAGGTCACAGAAGATAGCCCTTTTGAGGTTAGTTTACTGTGCCTCTGTCTAGTAGGGACACAGAAGAGATCCCAGGGGTAAACCTATGATCTCCCATCCACTCGTCAAGATTTCTCTTGAAGAAGGTCATTGAGGGACTCTGCCTAACATGGATTGGGATTGTATTCCAGAGTGAGGGGAGCCTCTGGGATATGAATCTGTCCCTCCAGCATGTCCTATTTATTTCTGTGCTGAGGTTTAAGTCCCTGGAGCGTGTAGCTCTAAGGGATTTGGATTTCCTGAGGTGGAGCATGTCCATTAATTCTGAGTTGGACATAGCTTTATACGTCAGGCACAGATCGCCTCTGAGTAGGCGGTAAGCAACTGAGTAGAGCTGGAGTTTCTTTAGCCTAACTGCATAGGGCATCTGTTTGAGTCCCTTGATCCTCTTGGTGAGGTACTTTTGGGGTCTTTCCAGTTGCTGCAGGTGTCGGGTAAGGTACATCCCAAAAGGGGCACTGTATTCAATTATGGGCCTAATCAGTGATGAGTAGAGGGGCACAATGACCTCTCTTGATCTAGACGTGAACCCTTTCATGATAAGGTGGGCTATATAGAAGGTCTTTCTAACCAATTTGGCAACATGATTGTCAAAGGAGAGATTGCTATCTACTTGGGTCCCCAAATCCCTAATTACGTCTTCCGTACTTAATGGATTACCACCTATGTGGTAATTTGTGGGCACTTTGATTTTCCCAAAGGGGATGACTATGCACTTTTTGGCACTTAGCTTTAGGTCATGGCTCTGGCACCAGTTATCCGTCTCTGTGAGACCCTTTAGGAGGATGCTTGTGTCAGTCGGTGAGTCGATTATGGCACCCAGTTTGCAGTCATCTGTGAACTTGGTCAGCCATAGTCCTCCCATGTTAGCCTATACCTCAGAGAAATATATACCAAACAAGAGAGGTCCCAGGACTGAGCCTTGTGGGATGCCACTTGTAACTGGTTTAGAGTCTGACATGGCACCTGCAATTCTGACCATGTGGGTTCTATCCCTGAACCAGTTTGCAACCCATCTTGTGACATAGGGGTTTATATTTAAGCTGGTGAGCTTATTTATGATGCCCAAGTGGGGTATTGCATCGAAGGCTTTTGCGAGGTCCAGGTAAGCTGTATGGACTACCTTCCCTTCATCTATGGCTTTGGTGACTGCTTCAAAGAAGTCAACCAGGTTCAAGAGGCAAGATCTTCCCTTAACAAAGCCGAATTGGGTAGGATCCAGTGTTTGGAGATTCCCAATGTCTTTGTTTATGAGTTTCATGATGATACGCTCCATAGCTTTGCAGACCAGGCTAGTCAGGCTTATAGGGTGATAGTTTCCGGGGTCCGTTGTGGCACCACCTTTGTGGAGTGGGACCACTGTTCTGTACGCCATTCCTTGGGTACATATCCTGTAGTAAGGCTGAGATTGAACAGCGACTTTATGTGAGGGTTCAGTTCTTCTTGGAGTTCGTGTAAGATGTAGCCCGGGACACCGTCCAGTTCCATTGATGCTGGGTTTTTTGCTTTGGAGAGGGCAGCTGTCACCTGTGCATCTGTGATGTCAGGGAGGCTACACTCTGTTGGGATAGACATTTGCTCATTTGGCGGGGGGGGGGGGAGTTTGCACTGAACCTGTCTGCCAGGATGTTGGCAATGTCTGTGGGTTCAGTGCATTTTTTGTCATTTTGAACTAACTCAGAGCATATCTGGGAGTTGCCACCCAGGTTTCTGACATAACTAAAGAAGGCCTTGTGATTATCTTTAGCATCTTGTGCAATTTTTCTTTCGAAGCTGGCTTTAGATGATTTTATGAGGGATCGTAGTTTTTTGCTAGTACTGATCAGAGATGCCTTCCCTTTTTGGGATTTTGCTCTATCATGTAGTAGCTTCCTCCTTCTGCTGTATAGCTTATTTATGGCTGGGGTCCACAAGACAGGTCTCCTGCCTTTGGAGGAATGAGTCTTGGTTTTATTTGGGATAGCATGGTCCATGCATTCCTGTAGGTGTCCATAGAAAGCGTTTGTAAAGGATTCTGCAGTTTGGGCCACATTTTCCAGGGGCCCGGGGGCTTTGAAGGATTCCACCTCGGTTTTGAGAAGTTTGCTTTTGAGAAGTTCTTCACCGTGGTTTCATTGGCTGGGGGTGGGGACGGGATATGGATGTCTAGTGAGATTAATTTATGGTCAGATCTTACCAATGAGGGGTAAACCTCTGGTATGGAACATAGAGTCCCCATGTTGGTGATGATCAGGTCCAATATGTTTTCCCCTCTTGTGGGAGTGGTGACCAGTTGCTCCATAGCATTTGAGTTTATAAATTCTAGGAACCGTTGGGCGAGGGTGTTGGGGCTTGAGTAGTGCTCCCAGTCTATGTTTGGGTAGTTGAAGTCACCCAATATAATGGTGTTTGGAGAGACCTTCATATTCTCCAGTGTTCTCAGGAAAGCCGAGTGAGATTCCTGAGTTTGGGAGGGTGGTCTGTAGCAGGCTACAAACTGAAAGGCAGTTTTGCCCACTGTTAGTTGCACATGGATGGTCTCCGATGCTTCGTGCAGTGCCACTAACCTGGAGTTGTGGGTATCTTTGATGAATATGGATACTCCCCCTCCTTTTGTGGTTCGGTCCAAGTTTTGGGGCCGAAAAGCATGGTATGAGGCATAACCTGGTATTGCTGGGATGCCCTCGGGATCCTTGAACCAGATTTCTGTTACTGCACAGATATCAATATTCTCCATACTGAGGAGAGCCTCAAGTGCATGCATCTTGAGGTTTAGACTTCTGGCGTTGAGCAGCATTACCCTTAGTTTCTTTTTCTTTGTGTTGTCTATGGAGGTGGGTTTGTCTTTTATATGTAATTTACAACTGTTTTAAGGCTGCTGTTTCCATTTTTATGGAGGTATTTCTTTAATGAATGATTGGTAAGGTTTAATTGTTTAATGAATTGAGTGATTTGTGACGTTTTGGTTGCTATTTAAGTATGGATGGAAGAGTGTTTCAACAGACTCTGATGATACCAGTTTACTGGTGAAAGCGCTAAGTCTGTACGTATCTGTTGGAATTAAAGGATTTCATCTCATGCTTGGTGTATTTGCATCCTTAAATTGCTGTGGTGGAAAATCGTTTTTGTTACATTGTTGTGGATCCTGGTTTGGTGTCCTGTTTTTCGGCTTGGGTTTGTCTTTTGAGCCTTGCCTAAAAAAGGCACTATGGGGGTAGCAAGAGTCTTAGCCAGTATTTAAAATCCTAGGGGCGATAGGTGTAAGCCGTCCCTAGCGAAGCAATGTGGCTTGTTGAGCATGTCATCCCAGGCTGACAGACACTGGATCCCCTTTGAATGACACCAGTACTTTAGCCAGTTGTTAAAATTGATCATTTTGTCTTTATACTGTGGCATCATTCTTGGTGAGGGTAGGATGCTACTCAAGGTCAGGGTTATACTGGCCTAGGGTACATGATCAGATAGCTCCTCTATGTATCTTTTCATGTAGTCCAGGGAGGTACGTCTCAGGTCATTCACACCAACATGAACAATGACGTAGTCATATTTGTACTTGCTTTGGAGTGACCTGAGTGCTTGTGTTATGTGGCGGATCCTGGCACCCGACAGGCAGCTTACAGTGACCTTCTCCTTGTTCAGCCTGGTGAGTGGGACGTCAGTGTGTCTGACAATAGAGTCATCTATTACAAGTGTATTAGGTGTGTTGTTTAGCCTTAAGGGCTGTGCTGTGTGGCACATTGACTTTGTGAACTATGTGATACGTGGGTATTGTTGTGGGGTAGCGGTTGCTTGGATGTCTGCTTTTGAGGTCTCTGCTGCTTGGGCAGATTTTTATTTAGAGCCTCCAAGTATGTTTTTGTGTATTTATGTGTTTGGTTTTCTGTTGCGATAAGTCCATGTGAGACTGGATTTGTGGTGTGTGTAGTTACCTTCTCCTCCTGACTGACTGCCCCAGTATTGGGTTGAGAGAGCTCAGCCTCCAGTTTGGCTATATAGTTGCATCTCTCACATATATTTGAGCTTGTTGGGAGGAGGAGAGGGTGGTCTGTGTACATAAGGCAGTTGTAACATTGCCTCAAGATTCCCAGATTCACCAGCTGGACTGGAGAGTAAACTCGAAACTGACTTTTGGACATGCCAGAATAGTATAAGGAACTACTTTTTGACTGATGAAAAAGGACCAATAGGGAGCCAAATACTTAAATGGAGTATAAGAGGGTGTAGTGCTTTAGTTTGTTAGTGCTTACTTATAAGATTACTTATACGAGCAACTGCAGGGCTTTAGAATGAAAATAGAGTGCTTACTTTGAGATTTAGAACAGTTCTAAGGGAAAAAGTGAAGAGCAGACTTTGTGGAGCCGGGAATACTTTAAACCCATTTAAGCGGTGCTGCCCGATGCTGCGCTATGCGCAAAATCATGCAAAACCACACAAATGCGGGTTCTAAAGCAGGGAAACTGAAAGAGATAGGAATTGACCCAGAGCAGCCAATAAGCTACTAGTTTCAGGGCTGAGACCACTCCTCCAGGGACAGATAGGCTGCTCAAAGCTCCCCACTCTCACTGGTAAAAAGAGAAGCTTCCTCCTATCCAAGTCAGGATATGGGCAACACAGGAAACTATACCACAGTCCAGAATTCAGCAAAACCTGAAATCTGGACTAATCTAGTTCAGCAAGGGCAGGAAAAGAGAATATATATATATATATATATATATTTGTTGTTTTTTTTCTGGAAACAGCAGAAAAACACACAGAAAACTCTGTAAATGCTATAAACAGGCTAGCACACTTTAGTGTGTAGCCTACAGCAGTTATGCAATACAAAAACGACTTAAAATGATATAAAACAAGTGCAAAAACTGTAAAAAGCAGAAGGCAAATGCAATTTAAACTTTTTAAAGCACAGATCAGTTAGAAATTCACTTTTTAGGTGGGAAAAGGCAGTCGGAGCAAAAAACAGAGAAAAAATACTTAAATCTGGAAAAGTCTCTCTTGGGTCTCTCTGTTGCCTGTATCACTCTGCAGGACACCACGAGGAGCTGTGCTGAGTTGTATACTGGTGCAAAGCCACGAAAATGCAGGTTTTAAAGCAGAGAAACTGAAAGAGATAGGAAGTGACCCAAAACGGCCAATAAGCTACTAGTTTCAGGGCTGAGACCACTCCTCCAGGGACAGATAGGCTGCTCAAAGCTCCCCACTCTCACTGGTGAACAGAGAAGCTTCCTCCTATCCCAAGTAAGGATTTGGGCAACACAGGAAACTATTCCACAGTCCGGAATTCAGCAAAACCTGAATTCTGGACTAATCTAGTTCAGCAAAGGCGGGAAAAAAGAATATTTATTTATTTATTTATTTTGGGAAACAGCAGAAAAACACACAGAAAACACTGTAAATACTATAAACAGGCTAGCGCACTTTAGTGTGTAGCCTGCAACAGTTATACAATACAAAAATGACTTAAATTGATATAAAATAAATGCAAAAACTGTAAAAAGCAGAAGGCAAATGCAATTTAAACTTTTTGAAGTACAGATCAGTAAGAAATTCACATTTTAGGTGGGAAAAGGCAGTCGGAGCAAAAAAAAAAACAGAGAAAAAATACTTACATTTGGAAAAGTCTCTCTTGGGTATCTCTGTTGCCTGTATCACTCTGCAGGACAGCACGAGGAGATGTGCGGAGTTGTATACTGGCGCAAAACCGCTCAAATGCGGGTTTTAAAGCAGGGAAACTGAAAGAGATAGGAATTGACCCAAAACGGCCAATAAGCTACTAGTTTCAGGGCTGAGACCACTCCTCCAGGGACAGATAGGCTGCTCAAAGCTCCCCACTCTCACTGGTGAACAGAGAAGCTTCCTCCTATCTAAGTAAGGATATGGGCAACACAGGAAACGATACCACAGTCTTGAATTCAGCAAAACCTGAAATCTGGACTAATCTAGTTCAGCAAAGGCGGGAAAAGAGAATTTTTTTTTTTTGGGGGGGGGGTTTGTTTTTTTCAGGAAACAGCAGAAAAACACACAGAAAACACTGTAAATGCTATAAACAGGCTAGCACACTTTGGTGTGTAGCCTACAACAGTTATACAATACAAAAATGACTTAAATTGATATAACAAAAAAAGTACTCAATGTCACCAATAACCAGACAGGTCGAGACCAGCAGGGTAACCAATTAACAATTCGAAGTTGTTTGTAATGATTCACAGGCAGAGGAAACAGTTAAAATAAAATAAATTTATTCCAAACTGGATGATACAACAGTGTCACCAACACCCACGAACATTCAATGGAAGCATATAGCTAAGCGCTTTCTCCTGGTATCAGTACCGGGCTTCTTCAGAATATTTTTGAAAATAAGCAACCATGTGCTTAAATAACTTCTCATAGCATCATGTGACCCCCACATCATCAATGAACAAAAGTTCATTGTTACACAAAAAATTACAACTATTCAATCATTTAAAATACTCAAACCCATGTTAAAAAATTATTATTGCACCTTAAATACATAGGTTTTGTAAAATATAAATAAATTAATAATAAAGTATAATATAGAATATAAAAGAGACCTGGAACCACTCATTTCAATTAAATAAAAAAACTGAAGTATGTTTAGATAAATAAATAAATAAATGTTCTTTCTTGTATTATATACAAATTAAAAACTACCATAAAAATGTTAATCAATCCTTCCCAAAACATACTCATAAAACATGTTTTAAACAAAATATTGAATAACAAAAAAAAAAAAAAAATACCCTGTCCTTACTACAACCTAGCAGATCTTAATTTAAGAACACTACTAATATTAATGTTGTCGTTTAAACCCGGGGTCTTTCCTGCGTCCAACTTCAGTTGCCACAGCAGCTCCCTATACTCCAATTTCGTCTCCCAACTTCCACCCCTGGGGTCTAAATCCACTTGCTCCAGCACTAAAAACTTAAGAACCATATTAGGACATGTAAGGGAATGTTTGTAAAAGGCATTAGTCTCTTTTCTTTTACTAACATCATAAAGATGTTCATAGACTCTTCTATTCAAGTGCCTTTCAATTTTCCCTATGTTAAAGCTGGAACATGTTACACACATTCCCAAATAAACCACCCCTTTCGATTTACAGTTAAAATACTGCAAAGATCTTACATTAAATTTCCTAGATGGAATGTATAAAGTAGTCTTATTAAACATGAAAGGACATTGATGACATGCCCCACATTTGAAAGTGTCCTTCTTTTTCTTTTATCACGTCTGCTCTCTGTTTCCCCTCTCCAAATATTCCTTAAGGTTCAAATCTCTTTTTCTAACAAACCTAGGTTGGATGGGTACATAATCAGATATCTCTTCATTTACTCTTAACACATGCCAAAATTTGTTAATAATTGTTTCGGTCTCAAATGATGACTCAGTAAAAGTATGAACAAATGCTCCAGTCCTGTACTCTAAATTAGTACCAACTGTCTCTATATTGGTTTTTCCTTTGCCAATAAGTGGATAATATTTATTTTCCCTGTTCTCAACCACTTCTTTAAGAAGTTGATCAATAAATTGCCCCAGATAACCCCTTTCCAAAAATAAGTTTTTAATAAAGGACACCTCATTCATAAATTCATCTGACCTACTTGTCATTCTAGAGGCCCTTATTATCTGTCCCTTCACAATCTCCTTTTTTGGATACAAGGGGTGGCCACTTTCAAAATGTAAATATATATTTGAAAAGGTCATTTTATGAAATATTTTGGATTGAAAACAGTTGTTTGTCAAATCTTTATATAAGGTAATGTCTAAATAATCTAACTTTTCATCTCCAATATTAATAGTGAATCTTAAAAAAATCTGTTGTTTCATTAATATATGTAAAAAACATGTCCATTTACAGAAACTTGTAACACAACCCTGGATTCAGCAATAACATGAAAACTGGACTATACTAGTTCAGAAAGGTGAGAAACAAGTATATATATATATATATATATATATATATATATATATATATTTTTTTTTTTTTTTCATTTTCAAAACAACACTTTACCCAATTAACCAGTTAAAAAGCTTAAAACTCAGCCCTATTCCAGCAGTCTTCAATCAGACAAGTTCTAACTGCACAGTCCTGCCACTAGGGTACAGAGAAACCTTCTCCAAAAAAGACGGCTTGGGTCAGTGCACAAGTCATACAAACAAAGCTAGATCCAGCCGGCCTGAATCTAGTCTATGCTACAGCAAACAAGGTGTACCGATTTCAGAAAGAAACAGTTCAAGTAAGTATGCGCAATAAGCCTTTAACCAGAAATTCCCAGCTCAGAAGGGCAGAATCTAGCCTCTCCTCCCACAAGAGTGCAGATCACAAACCTTCTTAATGTAAAATAACTGGCCTGAAGCCCAAGTCCTTAACCTAGAACTAATACACTTTAACATGCCTGGAGAGTATTGCAAGGCTCCACCAGATATGTCCAAGCAATCGAACTGTGATTTCAGCATCCCAAACAGATGCTCTATGATGATTCTGGTTTGTGCGTGTGCCTCATTATGGCATTTCTGCATGGGTTTGTGTGCATTTCTGATGGGAGTCATCATCCGCGGTTCCAGTGCATAGCCAGCATCTTCCACCAGGTGGCTATTTGGGATGTCCCCCCTGACAAATAACTGATACAGCAGTGAGGCATGCCAGATGTGGGAGTCGTGATAGCTTCCAGAGTTGCCAGCACACACATTCATGATAATGCCCTGGGCATTGCACACAGCCTGGCAGTTGATGGAGGGGTATCCCATGCAGTTTATGTAGCACCTACCCTGCTCACCTGGTGGTGACTTGATGTGTAAGTGTGTGCAGTCTATTGCACCAAGTACCTCTGGGTATTCTGCCATATGGTGGAAGAAATGCATATTGCTGGCCAACTCCTCCTGCATTCGGGGGAAGTATATGTGCTCACTGGCATGAGGTAACATGGCATCCAGGAACTGGTGTAATACCCTGGATGCTGATGCCTGTGAGATCCCCATGATATCCCCAGGTGGTCTTTGAAATGTACCTGTAGCTAGTATTCTCAGGCTTACACATACCTTCATATCCACTGGGATGGGTCCCCCTCTGTTTGTTCTGGCTCTGAGGCGTGGCCAGCACAGCTCCACAAGTTGCTGTAGGATGTCTCTGTCCACACTGTAATGCTCTGCTATCTCCAGATCATGGTAGCTGCTTGCAGCATTGTTAGCTGTTGTCAATGGCCCACTGTAGGCTCCTAGGTGTTAATTAATCATTTGTACTCCAATTTCCCTGCTGCAGCATTTCCTTATTTCTTTCCTATATCCTTCCTGTTTCAGCTGCAGTGTGCGCTGCGCAAACCCGTTTACTGAGTTTACGTGCATTTTCATCTCCGTTCACATGCATACTTGGTTACCTTGTGTACTCTCAGCTAAGCAAAGCTATGGCCATTTCAACACACCCCTATCCTGCAGCTTTGCCTAGCTAGGGGCAAACCAGTTTAGCAATGCTCCAATGTGCTTACAGCAATGGTGACACACCCCTCTCTTGATGTCATCTTTATCTCAAGGGCACATCTTGGTGTTATAACACTACGCTGTGAGGTGCATCCTTACACCAGCGGGGAATCTGTGATTCATTATTACTCCTCTCGTTTGCATGGCATTGCCTACTAATTTCTAGCTACCACGCATAACACTGTCACAGCCCCTTAGCAACTCTTGCACCATAGTATGGTGTAGCATGCCTGCCATTGACTATTATGAGGAAATCATGATATGTGTTACATTGCAGTTTTAGTCTATATTTTTATATTTTCTTTGTGATCCCCTTTGTGCGCCGCTGCCCTGCGCTTCCACATCGTGATAGTGCGACTATATATATTAAATGTTCATTTTATATTTTGTACATTTTTTTATGCCAATGGCTATATATTTCACTATTGGCATATATTAACAATATAATACATGTGTTTGGTCGGCTGTCATGGCTCCAATTTTATGTTTGCAAAAATGTAAACAGTTTTCTATGGTTTACATTTCTGCATGCTTGCACTACCCCTGCACCACTTCCTGGATCACTACATACCTTCATTTGCATGCTACACTGCTGTCCATGGGCTAATTAGCATACAGAACCCAGGAGTTGTGCGGGTGTAGCGTACACAGGTAGTGCACGTGGGAACAGCTCGTACCTGGATCGCTTGACGGCCATATTTGGTGTTAGAATGCCGACGCTACGCCTGCACCTGGCTAGCTTTATGAATCCCTGGTTTGTGTTTCTTTTTTTTTTTTTTTAACATAATTTAACGAAAGCACTTTTTCGATGAAAGCGCTTTCGTTAAAGTGTGTTCGGTGGTAATGGATTTGGTCTTTTGAACTTTCGTTCAAAAGTCCTAGATCCATATATATTTTTTTACGGCAGCTGGATTTTGCAGAAGATTCTTCATTCTTCTTCTTTACTGCTGGGGGTGTGGAATTTGGCAGGAGTCAGCCTTTTTCATCTTCTTGCTTCTTTTTTTTTTATTTGCTGAGCTACTGTTTACATTATTAATATCAGGGCCATGGCAAATACCAGTGAATGCACATTATATAGCCTCACCATTCTGAAATGTATGCACTTTGTGGGACAAGAAACAACCACTAGAGTTGCTGACTACAGTAAAATCCTGGAACTATGGTAAGGAGGGCATAAAAACGTGCAAGAGAGCCACCACTTTAGTAGATATATGCATGTAAGAGACTGTTCTAAACGCTAATAGCCATTGTGTTGCATGCAGCATCACCTAGTCATCCATCTGTGCAGAACATTCTTTGACTTATATGACACAGAAATAGCGGACAACTACCACATAGATGGAGGTATCCTGCAGGAACTCATCAAGATGTGTCATTCTCATTTGACGGTCATAGGCATAACTCACAGCTGTCCTGAATTTCAAAGTGTGACCATATTTTTGCCTCATATTTTTGGTCTGTTCCTCATAAAATGTGTGTTTTTCTGGCAAATAAGTGAGGAATGAATTCACTACATAATGACAGACATTTGAGATTCAGGCTTCATATCTTTCAGAAAATGTATGGTATCACAAATCCTTTCATTCTAGCAAGAGGACAAGGCCCTATTTTTGGGCCTTTGTTCCCCCCATTATTTTTGGCTTTGTCCAGATTTCTTGTGCTAAGAGGTTGAGAGGTATTCACAGGATGCATGGGTGCATGTAGCGCCCATCTTTATGGACAACAAAGTATGTGTAGCTTTGAGAATTTTGGCTACAGGGACCTTCAAGTAACCAGCAGGGGACATTGTGGGTCTATCTAAGACATCTGCCTCAAAAATACTTCACCACTTTCTTGCAGCCATGCTAAAACATGTGAAGGAGTATATGTGGTTCCAAATATCACAGAGGAGAGAATAAACACCAAGTGGTCATTTTGTGATACAACCTATTTTACTGAGGTACTAGGAACCATTGACTTTATCCATACTACAATAAAGGCTCTAAATGGGGAAGAAGGCAGCAGTCTATTAATCATAAAAGATTCAACTTCATTAAATCTCCTGTGGTCTGCAATGCACAGTGTATAATATACAATGCGTCATCAGGCCATCCAGGCTGTTGTCAGGATTCATACATCTGGCACATATCCATCTCATATAAGTGATTTCTGTGGGGTAATTTTTCATAAAGCCATCATATTGGCAATACTAGATATGCTCTAGAGATATATAAGACATACACAAACCATGGCAGAGAATGCAAAAAACACTGTCCTGTCACAGACCCAAATTATTCAAAAATATGTGTTCAAATTATTGAAAGGCCATCTTCACTATCTAGATGTTTCTGGTGGTGCCCTGCAGTATGATCTCAAAATGTACAGGAAATATGTGCATTGTATACAGTAGTGCATACTATGTTGGTACACAGATGCCAGAGTGCAGAGATATTTGGGAGGTAGAAGTCCTTTAGTCATTGGTGGAGTTGGTGCCTGATGAGGAGGCCATGGAGGATCTTGCAGCAAGAGATGATCATGAGAAGCAGAAGCATGTGCAGTACATTGGGGCACTAGCTAGGAGACAGTGTCTGGTTCACAGTTATGGGCCATATTAAACATATCAAACAGTAGCAATAACGCATGAAATAATACAACCAGCTTATGCTATACCATACATGGACTGGACACATTTTGCATCTGACTCAAACTACCCATGTAGCTTATTACTAAGTACAGGGTATAGTTGTCTTCAATTGCACAAGTTGGGGGGCACAGTGACAGCTATCAAAAGTAGTCAGAGTGTGTGTGCGTGTGTGTGTGTGTGTGTGTGTGTGTGTGTGTGCGTGTGTGTGTGTGTGTGTGTGTGTGTGTGTGTGTGTGTGTATGTGTGTTCTCATGAGGGGTGTGGATTCATATTATGGAGGAATGGGTATGACTCATGAACTGGTCAATGTGGAAAAACAGGAAGACTGGTTAGAGTGTTCTGTCTCCATTATGGTGTAAGTGGGCAGTGATGGGTTGTGCTGCTGGGTGTGCATGGGTGTGCAGGGACAAAATGATTTGCAGGAGATACAGCATTATGCCAGGGTCTGAATGACTATTCAAGGGCACTTACAGGAGATGTCACCGACAACGTGTGTCCCCATCTACAGGAGTTCCTTCTCCTGGGACGGTCACAGACATGATCAGCAGGCTGCACAGAGGAAGGAGTGCCTCATGAGTAGCAATGGTTTGATTACATTGGTGCTATCACTACAAGTGCATTATCAACATCTGCATCCATAGTATCCTGTAGTACCCTCATACCCTCAACACTGGATGAAGGTATGAAGATGGTGGGTTTATGGGATGTCAACTGCCACTTGCCCTCCAGTGGTTGACTTTCCAAGTGGAAGTGAAAGAGATCTGGCTATGTGAATGATGCCGGCTGTAATGGGTAGTGAAACAGGGACAACTACATCATACAGATGCCCTTTTCTGGTTTTCTATTATCTGACATAAATTTATTTCTTTATTATTTTTTTTTTTTTAATTTGTCTTTGTTGACCGGGAAAGTCCAACTGGGATAAAAATGCCCTTTTTCAGCAGAGGCCCAGTGAGAAAACCTTCACATTTGCATTCATAAGTTACAAGTGTTTACAATACATAGACATTGTTATTACATTGTAGATACTATTCTGTCTTTGATTACTGTACAGTGCAAGTATGCAAGTATAAGTAAGCATGGTAGCAAGATGTTTAGAAAAAATGCTATGTCCAAAAAGGAAAAAAGTAGAACAAATGTGAACAGCATTCATTTGCATTTGTATTTAGTTATGTAGTTATAAAGTGGAGGTAAAAATGAGAGAGAAAAATAAACTAGTTTCAGAAAGGAAAGGAAGAACAATAGAGATGTATTGATTGTTTACAGCAAGAGACAAAAGTGAAGTTGTACTAAGCCTATTATCCTGTTGGGTTCCATATATGATGAGATAGGAAGGAGGAGGTAAGGTTTTGTTAGAGGTACAGTAGCTTAATAAGTTACTTTGGTGGGTATTAACTGGATGAAGAGCAAGAGCAGGCCAGAAGTGTTGTAGGTACTGGTTTAGTAGGCTTGTAAAGCATTTGTCATGTTCTGTAAGTTTTAGCTGTAGTGCAATAGAGTTCCTTAGTTTTGTAACACACTAGTGTTAGGTGCAAACCCTTATATCACCTTGTGGATAAACAGATGGCTCACAGACAGGACCCAGGTAATTAGAATTGGGGAGTCCACCTCTACAAAGAGGCTTGTCACAAATGGAGTCCCTCAGCGATTGGTCATGGGTCTGCTCATTTTTGGTATTTACTTCTCTGAAGTCAAAGGCAATGTTAATTGCCTTTGGCTGACTAAATTTGTTGATGCCTGCAAATTAGGATTTGTCATTGAATCTCACACTGACACAAATGTTCTCCAGGAAGGGATGACACAGACAAACTACTGGTGTCAGAGCCATGCACTAAAATTAAATGCCAAGAAATGCATAATAGTATCCTTTGGGAAGTCATCCATCCCTGATAACTATCATATTGACAACATACCCCTAAGAGTTGAACTTGTAGTCAGGGACTTGGGAACACACATAGATAGTAATCTTGTCTTTGACCATCACTTGTCTATGGTAGCAAAGAAATCATTCTATGTTGTGCAAATTATTAACAAGAGTATGGTATCTAGGCCCAAGGAAGTAATTGTTTCACTGTATTCAGCATTCATCAGACCTATTATTGAGTACAATGCCCCCTTTGGTATGTACCTAATCAAGCATATCCAACAATTGGAATGTCTACAGAGGTTCCTCATTAAAAGAGTACAGAGCATAAATAATATGGCCTGTCTAGACCATTTCCAGGCACTTTGCCTGAATTCTGTCTCCTACAGGCTGTTGAGGGGAGATCTATGCTTGGCATATAAGGCGTTATCAAATCTAACTCTGATGGACCTCCTGCATATCAGCAAAACAAACAGCACCAGAATTACCTTTTCTAAAGACTTAAACCTTGGCTGTGATATAAATAGGACATACTGGTGAGGCAGGTATGTATGCCACATACTGTCCCTTCTCTGGAACAGGCTCCCCATCCATGTGAAGCAGAGTTCCTCCCTAACCCAATTCAAGTGTAACTTGGACAATTGGATGGGGAAGAGGAAATTAATTCCTGGTTTGATACCTGTGTCTACAATGGACACAGGCAGCCTGTAAATCCCAGGACCCTTCTTGTAAATGTTACACCCTCCCAAGCCCCTGTTTACGCTTATCAAGTGCATACCTCTCAACATCTTAAAGCAAGAAATCTGTACAAAGCCATAAATAAAGGTGAGACAAAAGCCCCAAAATAGGGATTATTTTCAAATATTGCTCTTACAAACTTAGAAAATTGATAGAATAACAGGTTTTATATTAGCATTAATTTTCCGAATGGTATGAAGTCTGAAATTCAAATGTCTGTCATTTTTTAACTTCAGTCTTTAATGATTTGCCATTAATTTGACAGAAAACCACAATTTTATGAAAAATGGACCAAAAATTTTAGGCAAAAATCTGGGCATTCTGCGAAAATCTGTACATTTAAGAGGTACGCTCAAGGGTAGCAAAACTTGTTAGAGATTTGGGATGCATGGTTAGGTTTAAAAATGCCCTTGTGGTTGTTAGCCTAGAAAACACCTAGGAACCTATGAAGTACTGTACAAGGAGTTTCCTGCAGAGTTTTTTTTTATTTACTTACAGTTAGGAGGGTTGATATTGCAGCATAGTGTTCTGCTACTACTGTACCGTTGCAGTATATTTTAACAGAGGGTCAGCTATCTGGTTTATGGATAAGTTTGTGGGCTTTAGTAAGTTGAGAGTAGGCTAGCTGGTTTGGGCTCCAGCCAGTTTATTTCATTCAGGCTGTACAGTGATGGGTTTTATAGAGTGAGTATGTGGCAAATTTAGCTACTTTATTATAGCATGGGATTGGAATTTCTTTAAGTTTAGCATGTTCAACAGCTCTGGGCTTGACATGGCCTTCTATGTTAAGCAGAGATTGCCTCTGAGTAGACGATATGCGACGGAGTATAGCTGGAGTTTTTCTTAGATGGTCAGCTGAGGGCATCTGCTTTAGGCCTGTGATTTTTTTAGTGAAGTATTTCTGCTGCCTTTCCAGTTGTTGCAGATGTCTTGAGAGATACATACCAAATGAGGCATTGTATTCTATAATGGGTCTAATGAGGGATGAGTACACTGGGACAATGACCTCCTTTTTTCTGGATGAAAAGCACTTAGTGATGAGGTGTGCCACACAAAAGGATTTCCTGACTTTTGTGGCAATGTGGTTATCGAAGGTGAGACCACTGTCCACCTGTGTCCTTAAGTCTGTTATCACACTCTCAGAGTTGAGTGTACTGTCACCTATGTGGTAATTCATGGGTACATGTTTTTTCTGAAAGGAGATAACTATACATTTCTTGGCATTGAACTTGAGCACATGGCTTTGGCCCCAAGCATCTGTTTTTGTAAAGCCCTTTTGTATAATAACCACATCATTTGGGGATTCAATAATGGCTCCCAGTTTGCAGTCATCTGCAAACTCTGTTAGCCAGAGTCCCTTAGTGTAGGGTTACCACCTTTGCAACTGTCCAAAGTGGGGCAGTTTTTGTAGAAATGTGAGATTTTGCAGGACAAAACCTACCCATGGCCAGTGCAAAGGACAGAATTTCACTTTTTTGCTAAAATAAAAGGTTATTTTTATAGCATTTGAGTTGCTTATGCTATGTCATATAATGTTTATGTGATCCAGATACAAAATAATTGTTTTATGAAACTATTAAAGAAAACTTAAGAAATATATTTTATCTTAAAATCTCAGGACATTTGCCATTTTTTAGGTTTTTTAGCAGGACACAACTGCCCAAAGAGGGACAGGTGGTAACCCTACCTTAGTGTTGGGCCTGTACTTTAGAAAAGTAGATACCCAACAAGAGCAGTCCCAGGACTGAACCCTGAGGTACTCCACTTGTCAATTGTCTGGAGTTGGATTTGGAGTCGGCTACATTTACAGTGTGGGTTCTGTCAGTAAGCCAGTTGGCAACCCCTCAAGTGATGTAGGGATTAATGCCCAGCTTAGTAAGTTTATCTATGATTCCAGAGTAGGGGATGGTGTCGAAGGCCTTGGCAAGGTCCAGATAGGCTGTGTGGACCACCTTTCCCTTGTCCGCAGCTCTGGAGACTGATTTGAAGAAGACAATCAGGTTCAGGAGACATGAGTGGCCCTTCACGAACCCAAACTGGGTGAGGTCCAGTGTTTGAAGGTTGCCAGTGTCTTTGTTTGTAAGTTCCATGATAATACATTCCATAGCCTTGAAGATCAGGCTCATCAGACTGATGGGGTGGTAGTTCCCAGGATCTAAGGTGGATCCCTCCTTGTGGAGTGGGATAACTGTAGCTGTGCACCACTCAGTGGGCACAAAGGCTGAGGTGAGGCTATGATTAAACATGACACTTAGGTGAGGTGCCAGTTCGTTTTGTAGTTCATGTAGTACATAGCCTGGGATGTCATCTGATCCCATGGATGCTGTATTCTTAGCTTTAGAGAGTCCTCTTTTTACCTGTGTGTATTGAGATGGGCTTGGCACTGAATTGATCTGCCAGGATATTAGCAATATCATTGGGATCAGTACATTTAATGCCATTCTGTTGTAGCTCAGAGCAGATCTGAGCACTGCCATTTATATTCTTGACATAGCTATAGAATGCCTTGTGGTTGTCTTTGGAATCTTTGGCAATTGTATTTTCATAACTATCTTTGGAGGATTTTATGAGGGATCTCAGCTTCTCACTAAGGCTGGTATGGAAGTTTTTTGCATCCTGGGATGTTCCTCTTTTCTGCAACAGTTTCTTCCTTTTGTTGTAAAGTCTGTTTATGGCAGGGGACCACCAGATTGGCTTCCTTTTTTGGAGGAGAGCGTTTCTCCACCCAAGAGAAAATGGCACGATTCATGCATGAGTGGATATGCTCGTACAGTGTCTTAGTGTAGGATTCAGCAGTCGAGCTTTCAGTTCCCGTTTGCATGGGTGCCATGGAGTTTGTCAGTTCTGACTTGAGTAGCATGACGTTGGCTTTGGAGAAGTTTTTTATGAAGGTTTCCTACCGGGGGGTGGGGAGGGATGTGGATGTCAAGGGTGATTAGCTTATGGTCAGACCTGACCAACGAGGGGGTGACCATAGGTATGGAGCATTGATTTTCCATGTTGGTAATGACCAGGTCTAGGATATTGGAGTCCCTGGTAGGACTATGGATTAGTTGATCCAGGGCATTGGAATTTATGAATTCCAAGAACTGTTGGACAAAGGTGTGGTACACAAGTACTTTTCCCAGTTAATGGCAGAGTAATTGAAATCACCCAGTATTAGGGTGCTTGGTTGTATCTTAAAATTTTCCAGTATGTTTAGAAAGGTGTAGTGAGAATCTTGGGGCATGGTGGGGGATCTGTAGCAAGCTACAATTTGATTTGCAGTCTTACCTAGTGTTAGTTGCACCTGGAGAATTTCAGACGCATTATGTTGGGCAACTACCCTGGTGGTGTGAATTTTCTTGGTGAATATGGACACTTCTCCACCTTTAGTGTTTCAGTCCTGGTTTGGTGGCCGAAAAGTATGGTAAGAGTTGTAGCCTAGTATTACAGGGATGCTCTCAGGAGCCTTGAACTAGGTCTCAGTTATTGCACATATATCGATGTTCTCCATTTTTAGGAGTGCCTCGAGAGAGTGCATTTTGAGGTTTAGACTTCTAGCATTGAGTAGCATTACCTTTGGATTTTGCATGCTTGTACCTGTTACAGTGGTGGTTTTGACCTTTGAACTTTGTCTAAAAAAGGTACTATAGGGGTGGCAAGAACCTTAGTCAGTAACCTGAATCTCAGGGGTGACAGGTGCAGACCATTTCCGGCAAAGCATCGTGGTCTGTCGATCATGTTGTCCAAGGCAGAGAGATACTGGATCCTCTTTGAATGACACCAGAAGCTTAGCCAATTGTTGAAGTCAATCATTTTGTCCTTATACTGTGGTATCATTCTGGGTGAAGGCAGGATGCTACTCATGGCTAGGGTCATACCTGCCTGGGACACATGATCCAAAAGCTCTTCCATGTCTGTTTTCATGTAGTCCAGGGAGGTACATCTCAAGTCATTCACTCCAACATGGACAATGACAGAGTCATACCTGTACTTGTTGTGGAGTGACTTGAGTGCATGCATTATGTGGCGGATCCTGGCACCCGACAGGCAGCTGACTGTAATTTTCTCTTTGTTCAGCCTGGTGAGTGGGACATCAGTGTGCCTGACTACAGAGTCACCTATGACTAAGGTGTTGGGTACGTTGTCTTGCCTTAGGGGCTGTTGTTGGGTGCACACTGGTCTTGGGAGCTATGTGACACTTTGGTTGTGATTGGTGTTTGTTTGCATTTCAGCTGCGGAGGTCTTTGTTGCTTGGGCAGGTTATTGTTAAGGGCATCTGCATATGAGGGTTTAGTGTTGCTATGTGAGGGTGTTGGTGGTGTGGGTTTAGAAGGACTATATGTTGCTTGAGGTGTAGTGCAGGTGTCAACCTTCTCCTCTTGACTGTCTAGCACAATCTTGGGTGGAGAGAGCTTTGCTTCCAGTTTGGCTATGTAAGTGCATCTCTTGCAGATTGTAGTGATGGGTCATAGGAGGAGAGGGTTATCTGTGTACGTGAGGCAATTGCTGCATTGCCCCAGTATGCTCAGATTCAACAGGTGAACAGGAGAAATCATCAGAAGCTGACCCTTGGACATGCCTAGTTTGCTGCTTTTTTTTTTTGTGAAGTACAAGAGCTATTTTCCCTTACCTTAGCAAGGTACTTTGCAGTTATAGGTTGTTTAGTGCCTACAATTAATTTCTTCTTATTAACAAGGAGAGTTGAGTGCTTGTATCAGTTTAAGGCTTCCTAGTGCTTTCCAGCAGGTTTTAGAGCAAGTGCTAGTCACAGGGATGCTTAAAGGTAAGATGAAAAAAATTAGTTTATCTTAAACACTGTAGTGTGCACTAGAGGAGTTAGATGTGAAAGCAGGTAACTTAAGTTTTACCTGTCTAAAAAGTTAAGTTTTAGAGGAGAGTCACTATTTTTAAAACAGCAAGAAAGATTGGAAGGGGGTGGTCACTTTTTTATTGTGGTACTATGGAATACAGTAGGATGGCCAATAAATTTAAATAGTTGAAGGGGAGTGATTTCACAAAATGATAATTTTGCTCTTACTCACACAAGCCAGTAAAATCAGAGAGGGTACTGTTAAGATTTGTGAAAATAGGGAGTGGATAAAAAAGAGCTGGGAGTAGTTAAGTGGGTACTATGGATATTTGTGGATACTGTAAGATATTGCTTTGCCCTATATAGGGACCCAAGTTAATATGTTTTTTCACTGATAGCTTGATGAATATGTTGCTCACATTTGAGTTTGTCATCTATGATAAGTAGTTTGGCTTCTGTCATGGTTTCTAGTATTGTATTTTTAGATGAGACAACCTGAATCAGATTTTTTGATCATGATATTGTTTTGGTATAAAGAGCATGAGTTTGTTTTTTCTAGCATTTAGGAGTAGGTATTAGGCCCTTCTGCAAATCCTCATATAAACCATATACTCCCTCAACCAGTTTTGTAATGGCTGCATTAATGAGTGCCTGTTCTTGTATAATGACCCTGCACAAACATTGAGCAGTAACTATAAACACACTGCAAGCATGACCAGTGACTGTAGTGGGATGTGGCTGCCATCATCATCAGGGTTTGATATGACTCCAACATCATAGGTTCATAGGTAGGTAGCAGGCTATCGGCCCTGGGGCCTATACAAGCCCAGCCAAAAAGGTACCCTGGCTTTTGCCACCCAAGAAAATTCTTTTCCTGTGCCACTGTCGAGCAGAGCCACAGAGCTGATCCCAGGGGTGAATTTCCTATTTCCCATCCAATCATCATGATTTTTCTTGAAGAGTGCTATTGAGGAGCTTTATTTGATATAGATAGGTAGTTTATTCCAGAGTATGGGAAGTCTCTGGGACAGGAATCTATCCCTCCGGCATGTTTTGTTTATTGTATTGACAAGGTTTAGGTCCCTAGAGTCTGTAGCTCAGAGAGATTGGGATTTCTTTAAGTGGAGCATGTCCAACAGCTCTGAGTTTGACATAGCTTTGTAAGTTAGGCAGAGATCACCTCTAAGTAGGCGATATGCAACGGAGTGAAGCTGGAGTTTTTTTAGACGGTTCATGAGGGCATCTGTTTGAGGCCAGTAATCCTCTTTGTGAGGTATTTCTGTGGCCTTTCCAGTTGATGTAGATGTCTTGTGAGGTACATACCAAAAGGGGCATTGTACTCTATAATGGGTCTAATGAGTGATGAGTAGAGGAGAACAATGACCTCTTTTTTTTCTGGATGAGAAACCTTTTGTGATGAGGTGTGCCACGTAGAAGGATTTCCTGACTACTGTGACAATGTGATTATCAAAGGAGAGACTACTGTCCACCTGTGTCCCAAGGTCTCTTATCACACTTTCAGTGTTAAGTATACTACCAACTATGTTGTAGTTCATGGGTACAGAGTTTTTACCAACGGGGATGACAGTGCACTTTTTGGCATTGAGCTTGAGACCATGGCTTTGACACCAGGAATCTGTCTCAGTGAGTCCCTTTTGTAGGATGTCCACATGGTTAGGAGCTTTGATTATGGCTCCTAGTTTGCAGTCATCTGCAAACTTCATTAGCCAAGGACCTTCTGTGTTAGCCTGTACTTCAGAGAAGTAAATACCAAACAGGAGAGGACCAGGACTGAACCCTGTTGTACTCCACTTGTCACTGGTCTGAAGTCGGATTTGGAGTCTGCTACTTTCACAGTGTGGGTTTTGTCAGTGAGCCAGTTGGCAACCCATCTTGTGACATAAAGATTTATACCTGGTTTAGTGAGTTTATCTATAATTCCAGAGTTGGGGATGGTGTCAAAAGCCTTGGCAAGATCTAGATAAGCTGTGTGAACCACCTTATCCTTGTCTACAGCTTTGGTGACTGCTTCAAAGAAGTCTATCAGGTTTAGGAGACATGAACTGCCTTTTACAAACCTGAACTGGGTGGGGTCCAGAGTTTGGAGATTACCAATGTCTTTGTTTATAAGTTCCATGATGATACGTTCCATGGCCTTGCAGACCAGGCTCATCAGGCTAATGGGGCAGTAGTTCCCGGGGTCCATGGCGGCTCCCCCTTGTGGAGTGGGATAACCGTCACTGTGCGCCATTCAGCAGGCACAAAGCCTGAGGTGAGGCTATGACTGAACATGGCACTTAGGTGGGGTGCCATTTTGTTATGTAGTTCATGTAGAACACAGCCTGGGATGTTGTCTGGTCCCTTGGATGGTGTGTTCTTGGCTTTGGAGAGTGTGGATTTTACCTGTACAGCCGTGATTACAGGAACTTTGTATTCTTCCAGTATACTGATGGGCTCTTTAGGTGGTGAGAGGGGGGTAAAGTTAGCACTGAACCTGTCTGCCAGGATGTTGGCAATATCAGTTGGGTCTGTATATTTAGTGCCATTGTGCTGTAACTCAGAGCAGATCTGAGTGCTGCCATTGAGATTCTTGACATAGCTATAGAATGTTTTGTGGTTGTCTTTATAATCAGTGTCAATTTTGTTTTCCTAACTAGCTTTGGAGGATTTTATCAGGGATCGCAGCTTCTTACTGAGGCTGACCAGGGAGCACCTCCACTCATGGGATTTTACTCTCTTTTGCAACAGTTTCTTCCTTCTGTTGTACAGTTTGTTTATGGCAGGGGACCACTAGACTGGCTTCCTTTTTTGGAGGATAGCGTCTTGGTTCTGTTTGGGATAGTACATTCCATGCACTCATGTAAGTGCTTATAAAGTGCAATTGTGTAGGATTCAGTAGTCGTAACTGTATTGTCCATCTGCATGGGTATCATGAAGTTCACCACTTTTGTCTTAAGAAGCATGAAGTTGGCTTTGGAGAAATTTTTTACTATGGCTTCCTTAATGGGAGAAGGGGGCAGGATGTGGATATCTAGGGTAATTAGCTTATGGTCGGATCGGACCAATGAGGCATTGACTTCAGTTGTGGAACACCGATCACTCATGTTGGTAATGACTAGATCTAGGATATTGTTGCCCCTGTTGGGGGTGTGGATAAGTTGATCCAGGGCATTGGAGTTTATGAATTCCAGAAAGTGTTGAGTGAAGGAGATGGTACATGAGTAGTTTTCCCAGTTAATGGTGAGGTAGTTGAAATCGCCCATTATTGGGGTGTTTGGCTGAACCCTAATATTTTCCAGTACATCAAGAAAAGAGGAGTGGGAATCCTGGGGCATGGTGGGTGATCTGTAGCAAGCTACAATTTGGATTGTAGTTTTGCCTAGAGTTAGTTGCACTTGGATAACTTTGGCTGCATTATGCTGAGCAACTAGCCTAGAGGTGTGGATATCCTTAATGAATATGGACACACCTCCACCTTTGGTGTTCTGGTCCAGGTTACATGGCCAAAAAGTGTGGTATGAGTTATAGCCTGGTAGTGCAGGGGTGCTATCTGGAGCCTTGAACCAGGTCTCGGTCACTGCACAGATATCGATGTTCTCCATTTTAAGGAGTGCCTTGAGTGAGTGCATTTTGAGATTTAGACTTCTAGCATTGAGTAGCATCACCCTCGGTTTTTGCTTGCCTGTTCCTGTTACGGTGGTGAATTTGTCATTTGAACCTTGCTTAAAAAAGGCACTATAGGGGCAGCAAGAAACTTAGCCAGTATCCGGAATCCCAGGGTTGACAGGTGCAGGCCATCTCTGGCAAAGCATCGTGGTCTGTCGACCATGTCATCTCAGGCGGACAGATACTGGATCTGTTTAGAATGGCACCAGAAGCTTAGCCAATTGTTGAAGTCAATCATTTTGTCCTTGTACTGTGGCATCATTATGGGTGATGGCAGAATGCTACTCAGGGCTAGGGTCATACCTGCCTGGGCTACAAGATCACAGAGCTCTTCCATGTGTCTTTTCATGTAGTCCAGGGAGGTACATCTCAAGTCATTCACACCAACATAGACAATGACAGAGTCATATTTGTACTTGTTGTGGAGTGACCTGAGTGTGTGGGTTATGTGGAGGATCCTGGCACCCGACAAGCAGCTGACAGTAACCTTCTCCTTGTTTAGCCTGGTGAGTAGGACATCAGTGTGCCTGACTATAGAGTCACCTATGACTAGTGTGTTGGGTACGTTGTTTTGCCTTATCGGTTGTGGTTGAGTGGCACACTGAGTCTGCTGGCTATGTGTCATTGGGGTTGTGTTGAGGGGGTGGAGGTTGCTTGCATTTCTGCTTTGGAGGTCTCTGTTGCTTGAGCAGATTATTATTGAGAGCCTCTGTGAATGTTTTTGTTTCTATGTGTGGATTTTGGTGGTGTAGATTTAGTGAGACTATGTGATGAGTGTGGTGTGGTGCAAGTGTTTACCTTCTCCTCTTGACTGTTAAGTTCAGTCTTGATTGGAGAGAGCTTTACCTCCAGTTTGGCTAGATAAGTGCATCTCTCACAGGTTGTAGTGTTGGGTGGTAGGAGGAGAAGGTTGTCTGTGTACATGAGGCAATTTCTACATTGCCCCAAGATGCCTAGAATCATCAGATAGACAGTCGAGAACACTGGGAGCTGACCCTTGGACATGCCTGAATAAAAAAATATTTTCCTCTAGATAAGTGAGGAAAGTGAGTACAACAGCTGCTTTTATTTAAGCAAGTGAGGAAAGTAAGTACCAAACCTGTTTTCCTCTAGGTAATGAGGAAGGTTGAGTGCTGTAATAATTAGGTTATTTAGCGCTTACAAGTTCTGAACAAGTGCTAATCATGAATAAGCAAATTCAAGTGCTAAAACTAAGAATCTGTATCTGGACTAAATTAGTTACAGGGAGGGGGGAAACAAGTGCAAATGCAGGCTTTTAAATCAGAAAGTTGAGAGAGATGGAAAAACTGCCCAAACAGCCAATAACTACATTTTCTGGGCCAGAACCACTCTTTATGTGGTAGATAGGTTACCTAGTGCTTACCACTCCCACTGATATGCTAGAAGGCTTCCCTCCAACACAGAAAGGTTGGGGGGGCTCAGAAGCTTACATACAGTCCTGGATACAGCAAATCTGAATCTGGACTACACTAGTTACAGAAATGGTATTATATATATATATATATATATATATATATATATATATATATATATATATATATATATATATATATATATATATATATATATATATATATATATATATACATATATATATATATATATATATATATATATATATATATATATATATATATATATATACATACAGAAATGTAGCTAAAACAACAGTAAAAGCAATTCAAATGCAGTGCAAGCTAGTACACTTGAGTATGTAGCAATGTTAGACCAAACAGTTTAAAATGCAATTAAAATAAAATGACTAAAAACAAGTGCAGAAGGAGTCTATTAGGTAGAATGAGGTAAAGAGATGGGACTGGGGGGAGTGTCCCAGATGAAATCTACAGTGGGGGCGGGCAACTGCAAACACCTCCAAATTTAAACAACAACACAGGAATACGGAGGGTGGGTATGGGAAACCACCTTCAGCAGAGATCTGAAAAACTATACAGTGAAGCAAAAATAACAATGCATAACTCTGAAGTCAGCCAGCAATGATATAAAATTAGTCAAACTACAATTACCAGTACACAACACTGAAGTGCCAGAAAGATATACTCAGTTATGTATATCTCCAGATAGTTTGAAGAGCACTCTGTCAGGACACAGGAAGGCTCCAGCAATGATATTCAGGTTGTTACTAAGAGGGTCTAATTTTATGCAAGTAATCCTTGAGATAGTCAGATAAGACACAGGATGTAAAACCAGTTATACTAACTTAAGACACAGAGAAATAGGGGGAGGGGAGGACATCTTCAGCAGAGATCTGAAAAACTATACAGTGAAGCAAATATAACAGTGCACAACTCTGAAGTCAGACAGCAATGATATAAAATTGGTCAAAAACAATTACCAGTACACAACTCAAGTGCCAGAAAAATATACTCAGCTCTGTATATCTCCAGATAGTTTGAAGAGCACTCTGTCAGGACACAGGAAGGCTCCAGCAATGATATGCAGGCTGTTATTAAGAGGGTCTAATTCTATGCAAGTAATCCTTGAGATAGTCAGATAGCACACAGGATGTAAAACTAGTCATACTAACTTAAGACACAGAGAATCAGGGGGAGGGGGGATACACCTTCAGCAGAGATCTGAGAAACTATATAGTGAAGCAAAAATAACAGTGCACAACTCTGAAGCCAGCCAGCAGTGATATAAAATTAGTCAAGCAACAATTGACAGTACACAACTCTGAAGTGCCAGAAAAATATACTTAGCTCTGTATATCTCCGGATGGTTTGAAGAGCACTCTGTCAGGACACAGGAGGGCTCCAGCATGTCTATATCTACGATGGTGTAAATTCATATGGCAGCCCCTGTGAAAACAGTTAACTATACATAAGTATATGAATGCACCCTTCACCAACACCTGCGCCCAGTATAAGTAAATGTCTATAACTAAGTGGCATGCAAAAATCTAAATTTAACACAACATAAGCTGTACTTATTATGCTCCTCTAAGAAGAAATATACCATGATTAATAGTTTTATCTGCCTGAGTTGAGCAGGTTGTACAGACTGTCCCATGTGCTAGATAATACCCACCTGGGGTATCAGCAATGATTGAGGTGGTATATGAAGGCATATCTCCTTACCTCATTTTCTCCCTCTCCTCAGTATTATTACTACTCCAAAAAAAAAAAAAAAAAAAAAATATATATATATATATATATATATATATATATATATATATATATATATATATATACACACACACACACACACACACACACACACACACACACACACACACACACACACACACACACACAAACATATATATATATATATATATATATATATATATATATATATATATATATATATATATATATATATATATATCCCATTTGCTCATAACCTTTATTTAATATGTACACAGGATTCCCCTTCACATGATTGACTTTTCACAAAGTCGAAATTCATATGGCCGAGACAATATGATTGACTTTTGAAAAGCCGACCATGGGGAACCGCTATCTCCATACAGTGCAGAATGGGAAAATTTCCCTCTTCTGCACTGTAGTGCGATCTCAGAGTTGGTATATTTAAGTTATTGGGGCTGTGGGGGGCAGAACCCCCCACTGGGGGTGCAGAGTGGCGTAGCCCCCCCCCCGTGCTAACAGGTTTTTAGGTAAGTGTTCATTGTGTTTTTTGTGTTTACTTTACATGGTCAGCTTTCTGAAAGTCGATCATATGGTCTTGGTGAAAAGTCGACTATTTAAAGTAGACCTGTACACAGTACTAATTTTATTTTTCTCACAGTGATCTTTGCCGAAATGCTTTTGATTTTCTTTTTGAACCTGTATCTACTATAAAACTGTATTGAATTCTTGTTTGAACAGACTAACTAGATGATGTGTATTCTGCATCTTAGTATATGTATACTGTTGTACTATCTAATTATTTATTTATTTATTTATAGGTTCATAGGTTGGTACTAGGCTATCGGCCCTAGGGCCTATGCAAGCCTAGCCATAACAATTCCCTGGATATTTCTTCCCACAATATTTACTTCTCCAGGCCCCTGTCTAGCAGGGTGACTGACATGATCCCCGGGGGGAATTTCCTATTTCCCATCCAATCATCAAGGTTCCTTTTGAACAGGGCCAATGAGGCACTCTGCTTGATATGTATGGGCAGTCTATTCCAGAGTATTGTGAGTCTCTGGGTCAGGAACCTATCCCTCCAGCATGTTTTGTTCATTGTGATGACAAGGTTTAGCTCTCTGGAGCATGTGGCTCTGAGGGATTGGGATTTCTTTAAGTGGAGCATGTCCAACAGCTCAAGGTTTGACATGGCCTTGTATGTTAAGCAGAGATCGCCTCTGAGTAGACTATATGCCACAGAGTATAGCTGGAGTTTTTTTAGATGGTCATTATATGGCATCTGCTTTAGGCCTGCGATTCTTTTAGTGAGGTATTTCTGTGGCCTTTCCAGCTGTTGTAGATGTCTTGTGAGGTACATACTAAACGGGGCATTATACTTTATAATTGGTCAAATGAGGGATGAGTACAGTGGGACAATGACTTCCTTTTTTCTGGATGAAAAGCCCTTAGTGATGAGGTGTGCCACATAGAAGGATTTTCTGACTGTTGTGGCAATGTGGTTATCGAAAGTGAGACCACTGTCCACCTGTGTCCCTAAGTCTCTCATCACACTTTCGATGTTTAGTGTCCTGCCACCTATGTTGTAATTCATGGGTACATGTTTTTTTCCAAAGGAGATAACTATACATTTCTTGGCATTAAGCTTGAGCCCATGGCTCTGGCACCAGGCATCTGTTTCTGTAAGGCCCTTTTGTAGAATATCCACATCATTTGGGGATTCAATAATGGCTCCCAGTTTGCTGTCATCTGCAAATGTTGTTAGCCAGAGTCTCTTAGTGTTGGCCTGTACCTCAGAGAAGTAGATGCCAAACAAGAGTGGTCCCAGGACTGAACCCTGAGGTACTCCACTTGTCACTTGTCTGGAGGTGGATTTGGAGTCGGCTACTTTTACTGTCTGGGTTCTCTCAGTAAGCCAGTTAGCAACCCATCAAGTGACGTATGGATTTATGCCCAGCTTAGTAAGTTTATCTATGATTCCAGAGTGGGGGATGGTGTCAAAGGCCTTGGCGAGGTCCAGATAGGCTGTGTGGACTGCCTTACCCTCGTCCACAGCTCTAGAGACTGATTCGAAGAAGTCAGTCAGATTCAGGAGACAAGATCGGCCCTTCACAAACCCAAACTGGGTGGGGTCCAGTGATTAAAGGTTGCCAATGTCTTTGTTTATAAGTTCCATGATAATGCGTTCCATGCCCTTGCAAATCAGGCTTGTCAGACTGATGGGACGTAGTTCCCGGGATCCGAGGTGGATCCTCCCTTGTGGAGCGGGATAACTGTAACTCTGCGCCACTCAGTGGGCACGAAGCCTGAGGTGAGGCTATGATTAAACATGACACTTAGGTGAGGTGCCAGTTCATTTTTTTGTTCATGTAGTACACAGCCTGGGATGTCATCTGGTCCCATGGATGATGTATTCTTAGGTTTGGAGAGTGCGGTTTCTACCTGTGTGGCCGTTTGATGACCAGGATAGTTCACTGGGCCTGGAAGAGCCCGTTTTCAGTGGAGGCCCGGGGAGAAATGCTCCACAGGATATAGACAATTTTATAATAGTTATACAATAGTTAAAAAAGTAGTAGAACAGTGAAAAATACAGAGATACTATACAATTTGTTAAAAAAGTCATAACATTTCTAATCCTAGGTAATGATTTACAAAAGTGAGATTCATGTAGTCAAAACATATTAAAAGTTCAGGCATTTTAGATGAAAGAAAAAAACATGTAAGTAAAACATTTATGCACGGATAAGAAAAAAACAAGTTTTTTTTTTTGGAAGTTAGAAATATGAGGAGAGGACAGAGAGGAGAAGGTGAGGTGAGAGAGGCAAAAGGTGGTATATAGTGGAGAAAGAGAGTGGGATGGGGGAAGTTTAGAAGTTTATGAGGTATAGGGTAGGAGAGGAAATAGAGGCAAAGAGTAAGAGAGCACAGTGATAGAAGGTTGAGGTATATACTACATGGGAGATGGTGAGTTTATGTAGTAGGGGTACAGGAACATTCTCACTTTGAAAGGAGGAGTGATTTGAGAAGAATTTTGAAGTTTGAGTGGCTCTGAGTATTTCAAAGGGTGGTAGAGAGAAAATTCTAGAGTTTAACTAGGGAGCAGGACAATAGTAGGTAGCCAGGGGGTCAACGAGGTTTATATATGTTTAGAAGATTGTAGTTTTCTGATCTTAGCAGTTGGGAATGTAGGGAGTTAAAGAGGTGGAGAGAAAAGGACAACTAGAAGGTTTGAATATGAGCTTGTGAGCAGTAGTAAGTCTAAGGAGTTTGAGGTAGTTAGGAAGTTCAGGCCATTTCAGGGAGTGGAGAGAGAGACAGTGATGCAATGAGTTTCTGGAGTTGGTGGCAAATTTGGAGATTTTATTATAACAGGCTTCTAACTTGGCCTGTAAGCCTAGCTGAAGATTAGTGAATCGGGGGGTGCCGTACATAAGAGATGGAAGAAGGTAAGTGGAGGTAAGGGTGTGTCTGGTGGAGGGGCTAAGGTAATGATTGTGTCTATACAGGAGACCTAGTTTTTGGTCAGTTTTTTGATATTAGTTCGGATATGGATGTCAAATTTTAGATTTCCATCAGTTATGACACTGAACAGTTTGGTATGTGATACTATTTCTATGGGGCTGTTATTCTGAGCAGTCACAGTAAAAGAAGTTCTGTCTATATTTGTGTTTTTGGATGGGGAGAAGATCATTAACATTGTTTTATTGGCATTTAAGGTGAGGTGATTACCATGCATCCATGATTCGGTATTAGAGAAGGCTAACTGAGTTTTGAAGGGGTGTCTGCTGTACAAATAATGGTCGAATCATCAGCATATTGAATTAGTGTGGCATCGGAGAAAAACTGGTGGAAGTTGTTAATGAAGATGTTAAAGAGGATGGGCCTAGGATGGAACCCTGGGAAACTCCGGTAAGGGTGTGCAGATAGGAAGAAAGTGAGTTTTTCCATTTGGCGGTTTGCTGTCTTTCAGAGAGGTAGCTGGGGAACCAAGTGATGGTGGTGGTGGGGGGGGTTGAGAGAGGAGAGTTGGGATAATAGTAAGGGATGAGAAATGGTATCAAAGGCTTTGGAGAGGTCAAGGAACAGAGTAGAAACAATTTTGCCAGAGTCACGAGCAAGGTTTATAGAGTCTAGATAGGAGAGGAGGGTAGTGATGGTACTACGCCCGGGATGGAAACCATGTTGTGAAAGGGTTAGTAGGTTGTTTTGTGTCATATAGGACATAATTTGGGATTGAATACAATTCTCCATGATTTTTGATAGTGGGGCTAGGATGACTATGTGCCAAAAATTAGAAGTGTCAGTGTTTTTCACTCCTTTATCGAGTGGAATGATAAAGACATGTCTCCATAGTGAGGGGACATATGATTCTATTATGGATCGGTTTATTAAGATAGGGATGGGCAATGCTGTCTGCAGACAATTTGAGGAAAGTTGCGGGCAGGTTATCTGGGGCAGGGGAGCATGGTTTGAGTTGAAGAAGGAGCTTCTTTATTCTGCTTATAGAGACAGGAGGAAAAGCTAAAAGTAGGAGTAGGGGTAGTCAGATTGTGTGGAGATGTAGAGGGGTTGGTTTGAGGGAGGAGGTTGAGAGTGGTGAGGGAATCTGGTGGTGAGTTTAGCTATGGATTCTAGGAAGAAGGTATTGAAGTTAGAGGCATTTTCTAGATCATTAAGGTTTAGGTTAGGGGATGGATTATCCTTATTGCCTGGGTGGAGAAGGGAGGAGATAGAGTCCCAGAATTTTCTTGGGTTGGATAAGTTTTCTGATTGAAGTTTATTGTAGTATGATTTTCAATCCCTGATTATTAGCTTCTCTGCAGTGTTAAGGAGTTATTTGACTTCAGTTAGTACATGGGGTAATTTAGTTTTATGGTAAAGTTTCCACTTTTTCTCTCTTAGGTGCATGATTTGTTTAGTTTCTTTGGTTAACCAAGGGGAGGATGAAGTTTTAACTGTTTTAGTTTTTAGTGGAACAAGGTTGTTAAGAAGACTCAGGAAGGTTTTATTAAAGTAATCAATCGCTTGTAAAGAGGCAAGGTTTTTAAGGGTGACCAATCTGTTACTTTTAGGCAGTCTATGAATATTTGTGGGTTGAAATTGGAGTGGTTCTGAGATTGTACATAGTGGTGTAGCTTTTAAGGTGGAGAGGAGTGACAGTAAGCAAATGCAGGCAAGTGGTCACTGAGAGAGTCAGGAAAGGTACCAGTATCTGAGATAAGGTTAGGATGAGACACTAAGATCCAGTCAATGATGGTACCAGTGGTTCCACCTTTGTTTGGCCTGGTAGGAGAGTTTATTAATTGGGTGTAGTTGTAGAGGTTGATATTTAGGGAGGGGGATTCAGAGTTTATCATGGCCCAGTTTATGTTTACGTCACCTAAAATAGCTGTTTTGTTTTTGATGTTAGCTGAAAACCAGGAGAGTATGCCTTCAAGTATAGGGATGTTGTTGCCTGCAGGAATATAGAGGGCAGAAATGCACATGGATTTGTGTTTGTTGAGTTTAAGGAGGGCAATACAGAGTTCAGAATTGGCAAATTTAGGAATGGGATTGGTGTAGGGAGTAACAGTGTAGGAAGAGGAGTAGAGTATAGCTACTCCGCCACCTTTTTCGCTGGGTCTATAAGAGTGTAGCATTTGGTAGCCTGGTGGGAGAATTTTGTTATTTTTTATATTAGAATTAAGCCAAGTCTCATATTATTAATATGTTTATATATAATAAATAATAATATAAATAATATAAAATTATATATATATATATATATATATATATATATATATATATATATATATATATATGTATATCTTTATATATATATATATATATATATATACATATAGATATATATATATAGATAGATATATAGATATAGATATATATGTATATATATAATGTATTAACATTATTAATATTAATAATTATTGCATTTTGTTTATATTTCTGTGGAGCTTTTATCCCCAGGCTTCCACTGAAAATGGGCTTCTGGCCCAGTCGGACTTTCCTAGTAAAGAAATGTAAATAAATATGGGAGATGCTCCATGCATTTCTACTCCCAGGTCAAGTATCCCACCATAGATCGGTGCACTATCTGGTCCCCTAGACAGAGATGCCAGTATCTGTTCCATGTTAGTTAGTCTGTACGTAGACCCCCCCACCCACCTGTGGCCCTTTGTTCTTGTACCAGAATGGATGCTTTATTACACATAAGCAAGCACGTCTGTGACCCTTTGTCAAACCTGCTCATAGGTTCTGTTGTAGTAAATTACTGATATGACCTGTTCCTCAAAGTCCCACTAAACATGCTTCTAAAAGGTCCAGTCTGATTTCCTAAGCATCTGCAGCCCATGCACACAGAGGGCATAGAGAAAATTTCTCTTTCCTTTTTCTGCTTGTTTCAGGCATGTATACCTATAACTGTAAAGATATTTACACATGTAAGATAGAAGCATGTAATTGACATGATAACCATACATCAGCACCATATGAATATGCCCAGTGTTATCACTGCCTCTGCTATATGACAACTATGTGCAACAAAAATTATCAGTATTGTTGCCTGAGTTTTGACAGCTGTCAGTATAGAATGATATTAGGTATTGCACTGTAGAATAATATTAGGTATTGCATTTTAGAATGATATTAGGCATTACACTGATGCACAACAGGAAGCCACATTACACGGCAAAACAAACCAGGCAATACTCAGGTGTATCTGGACTAGGAAATGTAGTCTGTATATCTGTGGCCCACAACATCATGCATACTACCTCTACCCAAAGTGTAGATGGGTACAAATGTTTTTCAGTGTATTGTGTCTGTTCCTTGAAATGGAGCATTGCCATAAAGTCTAGTAGTACAACTAACTGGCAGTATTTGTAATTTTCCCTGATAATGATATACAGATTACTGTCAGCAACAGTATGTCTGCCCCTAAAGCATACTTAACTCTTATATGAATTGAAACTAGCCTCCATAACAAAGGGAAACCATAAAGTCTTCTTCAGTTATGTCAGGAACCTCCAGGGCAAAGCTCAGGTTTGTTCCAAATTAATACTTAACAGTACCACTTACACTGATGCTGTTGACTTAGCCAACCTGCTAGCAGATAGGTTCAGTGCAAACTTCACCCCCTGTCCCCTGCAAAGGCTCTTTTGGCATCCCCAATAATTGTCCCCCACCTCACATCTCCATAGATCAAGTATTACAGGCCCTATTCAAGGCAAAGAACATAGCTTCCATGGGACCGATTGGTATCCCAGGATGAATTCTGCACCATCTCCAACAAGAACTGGCTTTGCCATTGAGCACCCTATTCAATCACAGCTGAAGTACTGGCTTCATTCCAGCAGAGTGGAGAACTGCCATTGTCAACCCCTTTCACAAAGATGGTGCCACTACTAACCCTGAAAACTATCACCCCATTAGCTTGACAAGTCTGATCTGTAAAGCCATGGAGAGTATTATTATGGATTTCATAAACAAGGATATAGACAATCTCCGAGCACTTGACCCCCACATAGGTCAGATTCGTCAAGGGCAGATCTTGCCTGTTGAACCTGGTTGACTTCTTTGAGACTGTCTCCAAGGCCCTGAATGAAGGAAAGTCAGTACATACAGCTTACCTTGACTTGGCCAAGGCCATTGACACAATCCCCCACTCAGGCATCATCTAAAAGCTAACACAACTTTCCATATATCTCTATCTCATCAGGTGGGTTGCCAACTGGCTCCCCGACAGGGCCCTCACAGTCCAAACAGGCACCTCCACCTCCAATAGTAGACCAGTCACTAGTGGAGTTCCTCAGGGATCTGTCCTGGGATCCCTACTGTTTGGCATCTATTTCTCAGAGGTCCAAGGAAAGACAAAAAGCCTGTGGCTGACCAAGTTTGCAGATGGCTGTAAATTGGGTGCTGTCATTGACTCCACAAATAGGTTCATGGGTTCATAGGTTCATGCCAGGCTATCTGCCCTAGGGCATTTATAAGCCTAGCCAGAGTGTGATTGGCTTTCGCCACCCATTTTAAATTAATTTTGCTATGCCCTTTTTCGAGGTTAGAATACTGTGCCTCTGTCTAACAGTGACACAGAAGTGATACCCGGGGTAAACCTACAATCTCCCATCCACTCATCAAGATTCCTCTTGAAGAGAGTCAATGAGAGACTCTGCCTAACCTGGACCGGGATTTTATTCCAGAGTGAAGGTAGCCTCTGGGTTATGAATCTGTCCCTCCAACATGTCCAATTTATTTCAGTGCTGAGGTTCAAGTCTCTCGAGCGTGTAGCTCAATGGGATTGGATTTTCTGAGGTGCAGCATGTCCATTAATTCCGGGATGGACATGGCTTTATACCTCAGGCACAGATCGCCTCTGAGCAGGCGGTATGCCACTGAGTAGAGCTGGAGTTTCTTTACCCGGGCAGCATATGGCATCAGTTTGAGCCCTTTGATCCTCTTGGTGAGGTACTTTTGGGGTCTTTCCAGTTGCTGCAGGTGTCTGGTAAGGTACATCCCAAAAGGGGCATTGTACTCAATTATGGGCCTAATGAGGGATGAGTAAAGAGGCACGATGACCTCCCCTGATCTAGATGTGAATCCCTTCATGATTAGGTGGGCTATATAAAATGTTTTTCTAACCACTTTGGCCACGTGGTTGTCAAATGAGAGATTGCTATCAACTTGGGTCCCCAGGTACCTAATTACTTCTTCTGTACTTAATGGATTACCACCTATGTGGTAATTTGTGGGCACTTTGTTTTTGCCAAAGGGGATGACTATACACTTTTTGGCATTTAGCTTGAGTCCATGGCTCTGGCACCAGTTGTCTGTTTCTATGAGGCCCTTTTGGAGGATGCCTGTGTCAGCTGGAGAGTCTATTATGGTGCCCAGTTTGCAGTCATCTGTAAACTTGGTCAGCCACAGTCCTTCCGTGTTGGCCTGTACCTCCGAGAAATATATTCCGAACAAGAGAGGTTCCAGGACTGAGCCTTGTGGGATGCCACTTGTAACTGGTTTGGAGTCTGACATGGCTCCAGCAATTCTAACCATATGGGTTCTGTCCTTGAGCCAGTTTGCAACCCATCTAGTGACATAGGGGTTTATATTTAAGCTGGTGAGCTTATCTATAATGCCCGAGTGGGGTATTGTATCAAAGGCTTTTGCGAGGTCCAGGTAGGCTGTGCGGACCACCTACCCCTCGTCAATGGCCTTGGTGACTGTTTCAAAGAAATCAACCAGGTTTAAGAGGCAGGATCTGCCCTTAACAAAGCCGAACTGGGTAGGAGCTAGTGTTTGTAGGTCCCCAATATCTTTATTTATGAGGCCCATGATGATCCTTTCCATAGCTTTGCAGACCAAGCTAGTCAGGCTTATGGGACAATAGTTTCCAGGATCTGTTGAGGCACCACCTTTGTGGAGAGGGACCACTGTTGCTGTACGCCACTCTTTGGGTACATATCCTGTAGTAAGGCTAAGATTGAACAGTAGTTTTATGTTTGGGTTTAGCTCTTCTTGGAGTTCATGTAGGACGCAGCCTGGGACACCGTCTGGTCCCATTGATGCTGTGTTTTTTGCTTTGAAAAGGGTGGCTCTTACCTGAGAATCTGAGATGTCAAGGGGGAAGCACTCTGCTGGGATAGATATTTGCCCTTTTGGTGGGGGGGGGAGTTTGCGCTGAACCTGTCAGCTAGGATGTTGGCAATGTCTGTGGGATCGGTGTATTTTTTGTCATTTTGGACTAATTCTGAGCATATCTGGGAATTCCCACCCAGGTTCCTAACATAACTAAAGAAAGTCTTGTGATTATCCTTAGTGTCCTGTGCAATTTTTCTCTCAAAGCTGGCCTTAGACGATTTTATGAGTGCCCGTAGTTTTTTGCTAATACTGATCAGAGATGCCTTCCATTTTTGGGATTTTGCTCTATCATGTAGTAGCTTCCTCCTTCTATTTTATAGTTTGTTTATGGCTGGAGTCCACCAGACAGGACGTCTGCCTTTGTTGGATTGGGTCTTGGTTTTATTTGGGATTGCATGATCCATGCATTAATGAAGGTGTTCATAGAATGCGTTTATAAAGGATTCTGTGGTCTGGGCCGTATTTTCCACAAGACAAGGGGCTTTGAAGAATTCTACCTCGGTTTTGAGGAGTGTGAAATTTGCTTTAGAGAAGTTTTTCACTGTGGTTTTCTGGGCAGGGGGTGGGGTTGGGATGTGAATATCCAGTGAGATTAGTTTATGGTCTGATCTTACCAGTGAGGGATACACTTCTGGTCTGGAGCATAGAGTCCCCATGTTGGGGATGATCAGGTCCAGTATGTTTTCCCCTCTTGTGGGAGTGGTAACAAGTTGTTCCATAGCATTTGAGTTTATAAATTCTAGGAACCTTTGAGCTAGGATGTTGGAGCTAGAGTAATGCTCCCAGTCTATGTTTGGGTAGTTGAAGTCGCCCATTATAATGGTGTTTGGAGAGACCTTCATATTTTCCAGTGTTCTCAGGAAGGCTGAGTGGGGTTCCTGGGTTTGGGAGGGTGGTCTGCAGCAGGCTATAAACTGGAAGGCAGTTTTACCCACTGTTAGTTGCACATGGATAGTCTCTGATGCTTCGTGCTGTGCCACCAACCTGGAGGTGTGGGTATCTTTGATGAATATTGATACTCCCTCTCCTTTTGTGGTTCAGTCCAAGTTTTGGGGCTGAAAAGCATGGTATGAGGTATAACCTGGTAGTGCTGGGGTGCTCTCGGGAGCCTTGAACCAGGTTTCTGTTTCTGCACAGATATCAATGTTCTCCATGCTAAGGAGAGTTTCAAGTGTGTGCATCTTGAGGTTTAGACTTCTAGTGTTGAGTAGCATTACTCTTAGTTTCTTATCCCTTGTGATACCTATGGAGGTGGGTTTGTCTTTTGAGCCTTGCCTAAAAAGGCACTATGGTGGAAGCAACAGCCTTTGCCAATATCCAAAGCCCAGGGTGACAGGTGCAAGCTGTCCCTAGCGAAGCATCGTGGCTTGTCGAGCATGTCATCCCAGGCTGACAGGCATTGGATCCCCTTTGAATGACACCAATACTTAAGCCAATTGTTGAAATTGATCATCTTGTCTTCATATTGTGGCATCATTCTTGGTGAGGGTAAGATGCTACTCAAGGTCAGGGTCATACCGGCCTGAGCTACATGCTCAGAAAGCTCCTCTATGTCTCTTTTCATGTAGTCCAGGGAGGTACGTCTCAGGTCATTCACACCAGCATGGACAATGACTGAGTCATATTTGTACTTGCCTTGGAGTGAGCTGAGTGCTTGTATGTGGCGCATCCTAGCGCCCGACAGGCAACTCACCGTGACCTTCTCCTTGTTCAGCCTGGTGAGCGGGACGTCAGTGTGCCTGACGATAGAGTCACCTATTACAAGTGTATTTGGTGTGTTGTTTAGCCTTAAGGGCTGTGACTGTTCGGCACACTGGCTTTGTGAGCTATGTGTTGCACGTGTTTTGTTTTGGGGTAGCGGTTGCTTGGGTGTCTGCTTTGGAGGTCTCTGCTGCTTAGGCAGATTTTTATTTAGAGCCTCAGAGTATGTTTTTGTGTGTTTATGTGTTTGGTTTGCTGCCATGGTAGGACTATGTGAGACTGGAATTGTAGTGAGTGTGGTTTCGTTCTCCTCCTGACTGGTTACGCCAGTACTGAGTTGAGAGAGCTTACCCAGTTTGGCTATATATGGCATTCTCTTCACATGTGTTGGAATTTGTTGGGAGGAGGAGAGGGTTGTCTGTGTACATGAGGCAGTAACATTGCCCCTCAAGATTCCCAGATTCAGCAGCTGGACCAAAGAGGAGATTGACAACTGACCTTTGGACATGCTAGAATAGTATTGGGAATTCCTTTATAATTGAAAAAAAGGGCCAATGGGGAACAATGTACTCAAGGGGAGTTTGTGAGGGTGTAGTGCTTTTAATGTTTTAGTGCTGACTTATATAATTGCTTTAGTGAGCAAGTGCCAGGTAACTTAAATGCAATGTGTTACAGGTAACTTAAATGCAAAAATGACAAACAGTAACTTTTTTCAAGTGAAACTATGAAATAAGTACAGTAAGCAATGCAGATTTCACTAGGGATCCACATAAGCACTGAAAAGCCACGTTTTAGGTGGAATTAGCGTTTCAGGGAAATAACATGCAAACAAACAACAAGCATACAAACAAAGCTAGATTCAGCAGGCCTGGATTTAGTCTATGCTACAGCAAACAAGGTGTACCAATTTCAGTAAGAAACAGTTCAAATATGCAGGCACTATAAGCCTTTAACCAGAAATTCCCAGCTCAGAAGGGCAGAGTCCAGCCTCTCTTCCCACAAGAGTGCAGACCACGAACCTTCTTAATGTAAAATAACTGGCCTGAAGCCCAAGTGCTTAAACCAGAACTAATACACTTTTAGAATAACAGACACTGAGCCCTCAATCAGCAGTTCCCAACTTAGAAGGATGTAAGCTACCTGTCCTGCCACCACAGTGCAGGCCACAAACCTTCCTAATGTAAAACAACTGGTCTGAAGCCCAAGCACTTAATCCAAAAGACTTAGAATGATAGCTACACTTTAATCAAGTTACTACCAAGCAGTAATAAATACAATTGAATACTTTAAAGAATGCCTGGATTAGTGCTCAAGTTATACAAACAAAGCTAGATTCAGCAGGCCTGGATCTAGTCTATGCTACAGCAAACAAGGTGTACCAATTTCAGTAAGAAGCAGTTCAAATATGCAGGCACTTTAAGCCTTTAACCAGAAATTTCCAGCTCAGAAGGGCAGAGTCCGGCCTCTTCTCCCACAAGAGTGCAGACCACGAACCCTCTTAATGTAAAATAACTGGCCTGAAGCCCAAGTGCTTAAACCAGAATTAATACACTTTTAGAATAACAGACACTGAGCCCTCAATCAGCAGTTCCCAACTTAGAAGGATGTAAGCTACCTTTTCTGCCACTACAGTGCAGACCACAAACCTTCTTAATGTGAAACAGCTGGTCTGAAGCCCAAGTGCTTAAACTAAAAGGCTTAGAATAAGTTACACCAAGCAGTAATAAATACAATTGAGTACTTTTAAGATGACGCAAAAGCAAAATAAAGTAGGAAGAAACACAAATACAGTAAAAGCAGATATATTTTTTTTAAGTGGAAAGAGAGAAAGGAGTAGCAGAAACTAAGCTGATTGGCCTTCTCAAATGTTCTCCCTGTACTGGGTAGAATGAAGTAATGACACTAGCCTGGGAGGAGGGTCCGAGATCAAATTTACACTAGGGGCGGGCAACTGCAAAGCCACCAACTATAAAAACACTATGCCAACAGGCAGGAAGGGTGGGAAACAAACTGCAGAAATGTTTCTCACAGCTGAAAAGCAGCAGTGAGCCTTTAAATGAAAGTTTTAAACAGCTAAAGGAGCCTCTAGAAAAAAGAGTTTAACTGCAACAAGTTTTCAGAAACAAACAACCCAACAGATGCTTAATAAAAGTGGACAATTTCCAGTTAATACCTCACACACAGTGAAAATAGCTCGAAAAATACACAGTACACAAAGTGCTATAAATAACAAAGAAATAAAGAACAAAATAAACAAAAAACAGGATACTTAATGTTATATATTATAGCTCCGAGTTATCTCAGTGTCCTTCCTTCGATCAGTTCCATGTGAAATGGCAGAACACTCACAACTGAATTTCTTAGGTAACAGAAAGTTGAAACCTGAGACAGCTTTTAAGAAATAAATCTCAAAAGAACCAATGAGGTGCTTAGTCTAAGCTGTAGTCCAGGTGACCTCAGTCAGCCAATGACCTCAAACAATTCTCTCTCACTGAAATGCCTGATGGCTTTGGCTAAACCAAGATGTCCCTGAATATGTGCTCAGACACACAGCCTCCACAAACACTAGGCCCAAATAAAAGCCTGAATATGGAAATGCTACAAATATCCCCACTACTTAGAACAAACTGCAGAAATGTTTCTCACAGCTGAAAAGCAGCAGTGAGCCTTTAAATGAAAGTTTTAAACAGCTAAAGGAGCCTCTAGAAAAAAGTGTTTAACTGCAACAAGTTATCAGAAACAAACAACCCAACAGATGCTTAATAAAAGTGGACAATTTCCAGTTAATACCTCACACACAGTGAAACTAGCTAGAAAAATACCCAGTACACAAAGTGCTATAAATAACAAAGAAATAAAGAACAAAATAAACAAAAAACAGGATACTTAATGTTATATATTATAGCTCCGAGTTTCCTCAGTGTCCTTCCTTCGATCAGTTCAGTGTGAAATGGCAGGACACTCACAACTGAACTTCTTAGGTAACAGAAAGTTGAAAACTGAGACAGCTTTTTGATGATGTTAACATACTGCAAGAGGGTCTCACAGCAACTAATGACTAGTGCCAAAGTCATGGCCTCAAGCTAAATGCAAAAAAAATGTATCATCATACCATTTGGCAAAAACATTACCCCTATTGATTACGACATCAACAGCAACCCCCCTAAATACACAACTTGTGGTGAGAGACCTGGGCACTCAAGTTGGTAACAACCTCACATTCGACCATCATGAAGCAGAAGTGGTCAGAAAAGCCTTTTATTTGGTTCATCTCATAAGTAAAGGGATTGCATCCAGAAAAAAGGAGGTTATTGCCTCTCTATACTGCTCCCTCATTAGACCAATAATTGAGTATAACATCCCGTTTGAGATGTACCTCTCCAAACATCTGCACCAACTGGAAAGGCCACTGAAATACCTTGCAAAGTAAATCCATGGCCTCCAACATTTGTCCTATGCAGACTGGCTCAAATCATTATCACTCTACTCGATATCGTACAGATTGCTCAGGGGTGATCTGTGTCTCACCTACAAGGCAATCTCAGATTTTGCCTATTAGAGATGTTCCATATCCATAAGTCTAACTCCTCACACACTACCCACTCAAAAGTCTTGAATCTAATATGCAACATCAACAAAACCTGCTGGAGAGACAGGTTTGTCTCCCAGAGGCTGCCCCGTCTCTGGAGTAGACTTCCCATACACACCAAACAGAGCACCTCACTGACACTCTTTAAGTGCAACCTTGATGAGCGGATGGGATTCCACCTGTGTCCCTCATTGACAGGGGTGGCAGGTGCTGACTCAGGTTTCTTTTTGGGAATAAACTCTTGGCTAGGCTTGGAAGGACCCCAGGGCCATTAGCTTAGTAACCTCCTATGATCCTACGATCCTTTGATCTGACACATGACATCACTAGTGAGTGTAGCCCATAGCAGGGTTTCCATCAAGATACCACTGCAATCCCCTAGCATGAGTATTTGATTACTGGATGAATGGGCTGGACTAATTAACTTTTCAGTCACAATCTCGTCCTCGATACAATAGTACAAAATGAATAAGAGCAATTTAACAATAACAAAAAGAAACAGCAATGTAAGAAAAGTAGTAGTAGTAGTGTCACAAGTAGGCATATAATGCCTTCGAATTATGCTATAGATTGATTATGAACAAAATTCTTACATATTTACAATGTAAACAATATATTTTTGCAGGAAAATGAAGATACAAAACTTTTGTACATTTGACCTACTGCAGCTTTTGAATGTAATTTTTAACCATTAT
This sequence comes from Protopterus annectens, assembly GCF_019279795.1. Classification (NCBI taxonomy): domain Eukaryota; kingdom Metazoa; phylum Chordata; order Ceratodontiformes; family Protopteridae; genus Protopterus; species Protopterus annectens. Next base: position 1,170,807,627 of record NC_056732.1, on the reverse strand, counting down.
CATGGAAGGAATTGGCACCCTGGTTTATTTATTACTTCTGACATTTTTGGAAGGATTCTAGAGTTTAATTGTCTTTAACTTCATTTGAGATGTTGTTCCAGAGGGCAAGGCATAACCTACAGTGTAAATCATTGGCAAGCCAGAGATAGTTTGTACTCTTGTTTACTTCTTAAGGAGTTGTTTTGTTTACTGAAGGGTAATTTTTTTCTTAGGGGTGGTCGGTAACTCAAGTTTAGTAATCTGTAAATGAATTTTCCTAGGAAGAGTGTGGCCTTTCTTATAAGTTTGTAGGTACGTATTTGGCTAGCTGTCCTTGTGGGTCATTTTAAGACTAGCCAGTTGCCCCTAAAGGTGAGAATCAAACCCTAAACTCTGTGTCTGTGAGATGAACACCTTAACCATTATTTATTTATTTATTTATTCCAGTTTGATGACTGGGGATTATGCCAGTCTATCCCTCCAAAGTAAGGATCAAACACTGGTCCGTGTGTGGGGAACACCTTATCTATTATGCCAGGTAGCCAGTGTTTTTTTTAAAGTGTGTCACAGTGATGAGCAGAGTATGTATGGAGACCACCAACCCTACACATGCACTATTCAGAAATACAGCACCAGCCCACAAATGAGACATAGGTCTTAACCATCTTATCCCACAGTAGTCCCTAAAACTGACAGGACATTTGTGTTTGCAGCAAACCTCTATGGAGCATTAGTAGTCCTACAAAATATCAAACTTAGAAAGTGGTATTGTAGGCCACCTTCCCCTTCCCCTCTACACCTGCAAAGTCACACAGAGGCATGCAGATATACACACAGATACACACACATGCACAAACAAGCATACACATACCTCTTTCTCACCTGCCGGTCTGTCATAAGAGATCTTCAAAAAGTGGCTGGCACACCAAAACAAAATAAATAAATAGGTATAGCTGTACCTATATCTATCTACATATATATATATAAAAGATATAGCTATAGATATACACATATATGGCAGTCTATGCCAGGTACATACAAGAACAGAGGATAATTAAGGGACATGACAACTGAGGGTAACACACACACACACACACACACACACACACACACACACACACACACACACACACACACACAAACACACACACACACACACACACACACACACACACACACACACACACACACACACACACACACACAGCTAGGCCTACACAAGAGCCTATGTATCCCACTTAGTACAACACAACTCAGTCCTTCTGTGTAGTCCTTAAATTTGTATATTACAGCTCATTACAGCAATTATTTCATGTATAAAACCTCTGTTCATGTGAAATATCCCCAAAACAGACTTTACCTGTTATCAGCTAAAGTGACACATTCCATATGTTCACAAAACGGTTTTAATTAGGTCAACAGACAGCATACACCTACAGCACAAGTACCAGGAACTATTCCCTAACCACTTTCTTCAACTGCAATGTTGATTAATGAAGAGATTTTTATGCTTGCTGTGCTATCTGCTTGCTCACTAGCAAATTCTGTTTCAAATGCTTTTGGCTGTTTTTATCACACAATATCAAGGCTCCTAGTTTGGTCATTATGTTAATGAGGCTGCTCTGAACAAATGTCTCTGATTCACAATTTTACTGCATTGTACACATGACCAAGGCTGTGCACTGAGGCTCATTCAATATCATGCATTCGCATGAATTCTTGCAAAGTGAGATGCTCACACATGGACTTGTTAATGCCCCTGGCAGGCACCTGGATAAAACTCTTGCATTATTATACCATGTACAGGTGCTAAAGTGTAGAAATGACAATGTTAGCAGTTACAATGCTGGAGTTACACTCATTATATGGCACAGTTTTCACTCTCACACTATACTGCTACACCATGTATATCTGTGCTATAATATGGTAGCACCTCGACATGTTGTGCAAACTGAATGCCCGCTGTTATATGCCATATGTCAGCAACATGCAACAGTTGCCATATTCCTTTGCACTATAAGCTAATAAAAGGATTTGAAGGCACTGAGGGTGGCAGAGCTCTTAAGTAGTACTCTAAGGAGATCAAACTGTTTCTGTAACTTATGTACTGAGAACATGAGAAACACCTGCTGACAGACTCTTATAAATGTCCCCAGCATAGAGTGTATGCCTGTCACAACTTTTCAAGGATGGTGACTGATGCTACTGGTAACAACCTCTCTGCTCAGCACTATGGCCTGAAAAGGCTCCATCTTGACCTTCTACATCAATGAGAAGATGTCAGGCAAAGTGCTCCTCTGATGAGTATACCAGGCAGGTCATTGCACTGTCTTTGCATAAATAGATAAAAGGGCTCTTTCAGAGCATTTAACTCATGATGCAAGTATTTCTTGTTACTTTTTTATCTCCTGAGCAGACAGAGGACAGCAGACTCCTGTACTTGGGGAGAATGGAGCATCTGTCCAGATGGAGGAGTGTGTTTGGTCACAGTCACTGTATATATACCTTTAGATATCATAGCAGCATTATATTACCACTGCTATGATTATGTAGAGGTAATGTAACACCCATATGTGACATTACTATATACTGTTTGACCCAACCTTTCTATATATACTGGCATAATACTCCAAATGTACACAGGACATGTTTGTAGCTTCCATGCATTTCCCACATGAACATATATGCTTAGCATGCCATGCCCATGCATTATGCCTACTGCCACACATTACCAGACATGCAGAACACTTGAGCTACTTCTGTCCCACTACCATGCTATAAGCATTGCCACAGGCTATGAAATTCTATGTCATGCTGGATATGTATCTCATTATATTGGCCTTGTATGACCCCACCAAATGCCCACTCATGTGCCACTAAACTGCAAACCCATGGTATTACTACATTGCAACAGTTCTATCCCATTATAAGTATCAGTTTAAATTACAGTAGTTGCCCACCATGTGCTGACAGCTTCCTGTGTTATCACCACAGTCTTGTCTGCCTTTGGTAATAGTACACTGGCATAGTATGCTTGTTGGCTAGATTCCATAGCAACATTATACATGTCCACATGACCTTACCTTAACTCTGTAAAACATGACAAAACCACACTGGTGCACCCACACACCTTCCATGGCCTATTATAGCCAACAATACTGCATGTATGGGAGTCTCACACACCACTTATAAATCCAGCTGGTAGTATGCTTTTCGCCTTTGTATGCAAATTTTGCAGTAGGAACATATGAATTTCTATACCTAGTCATCATTATGACCCATGACATAATAGCATGTCTAGCAACTGTTTTGTCCACCTGTTGGTATCTGTAAGGCTGACAGTCAGATGCAGACATTATACTATTTTGTTCTATCCCTCTCTTGTTCTTTGGTGTTATCCTTCTGTGATATATTGTTTTCTTTGATGTTTGCTGTTTACACATAATTAAAAGGGCTCTTTACATTTCTAGTACTATTTTATACAGTGTTGTACACAGTTATTGCTGTGGAATGGCAGCAATTCTCTCCCACCCTGTCCTGCTTTCTCCTATCAAGTCATCTTCTGCCTCACATCCTATTTCTCCATTGGATGGTTGAGATTATGTGGCAGAGGGTGACTTGGAGTTGTCCTTGGAGGTCTCAGACAGTAGATCACTGGTTATCTGGCAGTAATTGGACAAGGTGATATCAGAGTTTGTGGAGCAGTGTCTTGGCACCTGCACTGGCAGCCTGGAGACCATCCTTGTGACTAGCAGAGTCAGACCTCTGCCTGGCACTGCAAATGTGCCATATGAGGCAGAGTCCAGCGGGAAGTGCACTCCAGACTTATCATAGTAATCATCAGTGCTAAGTGAGCCATTTTTGCTGGCTATTCCTTCAAAGATAAAAATATTTTGATAACTTTTGGCACATGGTCAGCACAGCGTTCAAGTCCTGGGCAAGTGTGTGTGTATGTGTGCATGTGTCCACTAGAGAGAGACAGAAACAGATAGATAGGGCTACTGCAGAGAATTCAGTAGGCAATAGCAACAATACCACAACTTATAATTTAATAACTGCAACAAATCTGATGTTTTGGAGTATCGTTTTTAAGAAACCAAAAAATAAAGTATGTCGGACTCAAAGGCACTATAAATAACATTTAAGTGAATAAAAATGCTAAGAAAAAAATGATTAATCATGTACCGATCACAATTCAATTATGAAAAAACAGGAAAAAACAGGTATGGAGTATGCCTATGACATAACAGGGCTTAAAATGCACTGTTAGTTGTTGAAAACAGAGTTATTTGCATACCTTGTGACAGATTCATTGCAAACAGAGTTATATGTACACCTTGAGCCAGATTCATTAACAGCCACACAAAGTGTACCGGTTGCGTTGGTGTTGTGGTGTACTATTTGGTAATCATTATATGGTACTACATGACATGTAGAGCTACCAAACAAAGGGAAACAGAGCTGGAGTACGTGCTAATTAACCAATCCAACATGGCAGAGTTATTAAATGTAGGCTTTGTCTTGTACATCAAAACTCTTTGAAATACAGGCATGATTACACTTAGCAAAAAAAAAAAAAAAACATGTTTAGGGAGCTGCTACTGTTATTATTATGCTGTATATGCAACAGGCACCTGTGCAGAACTACTTACACTCTGTGCCATTTTACACAATATATTTTTCAGGAAACAGCTTTAACAAGTACATCAAGGAGTAGGACCACAGTTTCAAGGATCACAGACATGGCTGGCAGTACCAGCAGGTACAGATAAGCAGTCTGAAGGAGAACCTCCAGTTGTAGGTGCTTGCAGACAGAGGTGTGCAGAGTATGGATCTAGCTAAGAGGCAAAGGATAGCACAAACAGTCACTACCTAGGTCAAAGCCTGAAATCCCTTGTACATACACATAGGAAAAGTGACGCCTGTTAAAAAATCCACAACCTTTAGTTAACTATGTAATGGTTGTGTTCTGATAACATCAGAAAATGACAATCCCCAAGGACACATCTGTTACTTATAGTAATGACAAGGTATGTATGGAACCTGTAAAGAAAAATAAAAGTATGTATATGCCCCTAAGCAGAACATTTTTTTGGGAAGAACAGTTATGTCAGTAAAATCTCCTTTTTTTTTATTTCTCCAAATCTTTTGGGTTTCTAACACCATGACAGGAATGGATCCCATTCCTAAGTCAAAGTACGATTAAGGTTCATGAAATTAGTATTGTTTTACTCTTTGATATCAGCCAAATGTGCTCTTCGCTGCACCCTCAATGTGTCCTGTAATGACTCCTTCTGCAATTCGTATGGAGTTACATGTATTGATTGTAGACTATTTTTTATAATACCCCATTGCTCCTACTACTATTGGAACTATCTGGGTATCTTTTTTCCACATTGTTCTTGTTTCTGCTTGCAAATCCTGATATTTTATGACTTTGTGTCTCTCTGTATGCAGGACACTGTAGTCACTGGGTATGGCGATTTCAATTATCAGTGCTACTTTTGTCTTCTTTTTCATGGACCACTATATCTGGTTTTCTAGTATTTATCTTTTGAACTGTTGGTAATGGGTGAGCACATGTGATGTAGACTTCATCACTTTTTATGGTGCTTTGTGGCTCATATTTCCAGTGTTTTTCAGTCACTTCAGTACCATGATGTTTGCACAATCCCCAGTGCAACAGTCTTGCCACATTATTATGCATTTCAGTATACAGTCTTTCTGCCATTGGTATGTCGCAACCAGCAAAGAGGTGTGCAACTGTTTCCAATTCTGTTTTACAAAAGCTACATTTATCTGTTTCTCCCACATTTTCAATGGACTATGTAAACCAACGTGTATGTAGCCCACTATCTTGGGCCACCAGTGTTAACCTTTCATCTCTTGGTTTAAATTCACCTCTCCTTAACCATTCCTGCATTCGTTCCTGATCAACATGAGATTCTTCCAGAAGTTTTCTATACTTGCAACTATATTTATGCTTTTTCCACATTTCTTGCCTTCTCATCTGGTCCTTCACCTTATATTCTTTATTTTGTTTTTTGGCACATTCAGTTGCTGCCTGACTTTTATCTACTTGTGGTTTGATTTCCATTCCTGTTTGATGCCTATATGCTTCTGCTAACCTAAGTAGGGAAGCCATCTTAGATTTATTCTCCTCATCTTTCAAAACTTTCACTACGTTTGGGTCTTGTGAGGTCAGCAGATATGTGTGGACTCCCAGGGTTGCAGATATATACATATAATCAGTTTCAAGGAGGCTCATCCCTCCTTCAGAATGGGGAATATATAATTTTGGTATGCATGATTTTTTATAAATCATTTGGTGAACATGAAGCATCCTTCTTGTTTTCCTATCTAATCTATCCAGTATGTTTTGGGGCCAGTTAATCACTCCAAAACTGTAAGTTAAGACAGGAAGAGCAAACTGGTTTATAGCTTAGATTTTGTTCCTAGATGTCAAAACTGTTTTCAGGATTAATTTAAGCCGTCTGAAGTACACTTTACTCGGTTTTATTTGCATTTGTTCATATTTTATTGTTGATCCTTCATCAATTCCGAAATATTTATACACTCCCTCTTGCTCAAGTTCTTTTATATCACATTCTTGTCCCAAATTGATGTTTATTTATTATATGTGTTGACCAAGAAGGTCCACTGGGCCAAAGAGTGCCCATTTTCAGTGGAAGCCCGGGGAGAAAAGCTCCACAGAGATACGCATACATACATTTTGATAAAACACAGTATCATAGATCAGTACTAGGCTAACTGCCCTTGTGGGCCATTTTAAGCCTAGCCAATTACCACATGTAAGAATCAAACCCTGCACCTTATGTCTGTAAGGTAAAGACCTTAACCATTATACCAACCTCCCAACCGGTGGTCACAAAACAATGCTTACAGTGATAAAAGACAAGATAATTAATATATCAGATCAAACTGCTAAAGTACAAGAGCATACAATGCATTCAATGTGATAAGAACACAGGAAGGAAATATCAGATTAAACTGCTAAAGGTCAGGTAACAATGCAGTATATTCAGTTTGATAAGAATCCATACAACAGTTGTTGCAGATTAGACTGACAGTCCTGTACAGTAGTTGGCACTGAGATAGGCACTGTAGCAGTGTCAAAAATACCAACACAACAGTACATTTGTAAAGGGCATAGAAAATGTTTATTTGTTCAGGAGGTAAAGGTGAAGGTACTGGAGGTGGAGAGGGGGGAAGGAGAGAAAGGCGGAAGAAGAAGAGGGGAAGAGACAGAAGTCAGGTTATGGGTTGTGATGTGCTAGCACAGGGGCATTGCCAGTGGGAGGAGACATGATGTTTCAAGGAATTTGTAAAGATAGATGTACTGCTAGTAGATCTAAGGGAGGGTGGCAGAGAGTTCCATAGTTTAGCAGTGGAAAAGGAGTGGAGCCATTGTCCAGCGGTGAGGTTGGGTTTATCTACCTGTAGGAGCATTTGGTTTTCTGAGCAGAGGGGCCTATTAGGTTGGTATGGAGTAAATAGGTTAGAAAGAGCTAGGCAACTGGATGGGTTGTATATTAGTTTATGGGCAATAGTTAGTTGAAGATATGTGAGGTGGTGAGGTAGTTCTAGCCAGTTCAGTAGTCTAAGAGAGGTGCAGTGGTGAGATAAGGGCTTACCATTAGTAACAAATGTTGCTATTTTGCTATAGCATGAGTATAGTTTGGATTTAAGACTGGTCTGAATATTGGTGAAAAGAGGAGCTCCATAAAGAAGAGAGGGGAGCAGGAAAGAGGAGGCAAGGGCTAGTTTGGAAGAGTAATTGAGAAATGTTTTGGGTCGATATAGCATGCCCAAGTTCTGGTATGCTTTTTTAATGTTGTTGTGAATGTGCATGTCGAAAGTTAGGTGTTCGTCTATGGTAACACCTAGAAGTTTAGTATGTATGACAACCTCTATAGAGGTGTTGTCATGGGAGAGGATAGTGAAAGTGTCTGTTTATGATGCAGGATTTCTTAGGGGTAAATAAAACTAGTTTAGTTTTTTAGAAATTAATGCTAAATGGTTATTAGCCATCCATATTTTTGTGGAGGTGAGGGCTGCTTGGGTAAGTATTTGAAGTTCGTGTGGGGAGTTGGCAGTACAGATGATAGGAGAGCCATCTGCATATTGGATGACTGTTCCTTGACTGAGACTAGAATGGAAGTCCTTGATGAAAATGCTGAAAAGTAGTGGGCCTAAGATGGCTCATCAGGGAACACCTGTGGAGGTGTTAAGAAAAAGGAGAGAAGGAGTTTAGCCATTTTGTAGCTTGTTGCCTGTCTGACAGGTAGTTAGAAAACCAGTGTAAAGTAGAAGGAGAGATACCTGCGCTGGATAGTTTTCTAAGAAAGAGTGGATGAGAGATAGTATCAAAGTCTTTGGACAGATCAAAAAATAGAGAGGAGGCAAGTTTTCTGGTGTCACGGGCTTGATTGATAGTGTCACAGAAGGAGGTAAGAGCTGTTGTGGCACTGTGTCCTGGTCTAAAACCATGCTGAGTTGGAGGTAGTATGCCGTTGTCAAGTAGGTAGCTAAGAAGCTGGCTGTGGATACATGTGTCAAGGATTTTTGAGATGTGGAAAGCATGGCAATGGGCTGAAAGTTGAAGACATCTATGTTGTTTCCACCTTTGTGGAGATGGAGAATAAATGCTTTTTTACAAATGGAAAGAACATAAGACTCATGGATGGACCTATTAAGAAGTATGCTGATGGGGTATGCAATGGAATTTTCTGCCTTTTGTAAGAATTCTGGTGGCAGGCTGTCGGGGGCATTTGTGCAAGGTTTTAATTTCAGAAGCATTTTCTTTATTATTGCTGGGGGATTAGGAGCTAGAGAGAAGTTGGAAGAATAAGCAGAGGAGGTATTAGTGGCAGGTGGTTCAGTTTGGTTAGGTAGAGTTGGAGAAAAGTTGGTAGTGTGATTAGCTATAACATCAATAAAATAAGTGTTGAAAAGTGTGGCGATTTCTATAGGTTTTTTTTCTGGGTCTGGACAGAGGTTAGTTTCTGATCCTGGGTGTAGAAGTCTGTTGATTGAGCTCCAGAAATGTTTAGGGTTAAGCTCGCATTGATGTTGTAAGGTATGATAGTATTCTTTTTTATCCTTAATGATTTGGCGCTTTACTTGGTTGCGGAGGTGTCTGTAGGTTATGAGGTCAGACTTTTTTTGTGCTTTCGCTAAAGCTTCCAGGTTTTGTCCCTGCTGACCATGTTCAGTTTGGTAGCTCTAGTGAGCCATGGGGCATGCAAGGATTATACACGTTTTAGCCAGATGATTGCTAGACTATTCAGAATATTAGGGAATGAGGAATTGAAATGTTGTACTGCATTGTCTATAGGGAGTGTTTTTAGGGGTCCCCAATTAATGCTTTGTAGGGCATTGTTACAGGTTGTAGGAGAGAACTGTGATAAGTCTCTAGTATATTTGCATTGATATTTGTGAATTTCACTTGTAGTTTTGCATATTACAAATGTTGGCAAGTGGTCACAGATGCTATTTGGGAGGGTTCCTGCACTGGCAATTTTACTGGGGTCAGAGACCATGATCCTTTCTAAGATTGTACCATGGCTGTTGTTTTTGTTGGGTCTGGTAATGTCAGCAATTAGCTGGCTGTATTTATATAGGTTGATGTTGTGGAGAGGGGTGCTGCTGTGAGAACTCAAGCCAATTTATATTAACATCACCCAGGATTATTGTTTCTGTAGCTATGTTATTGGAACTCCAGGCTAGCATGTCCTCTAGTATGGGGATATTATTACCTGGGGGAATATATAGGGAAATGATACATAGATTTTATTCTCATTAATGTTTAGGAAGGCTATTAAGATTTCTGCTTTAGCGAAGTTGGGTATTGTGAGTTGTATGGGGTCATATTGAAGGTGTTAGGGTAGATTAGAGCTACCCCACCACCTTTTATGGGTGTTCTGTCCTTGCATAGGCAGGCAAAGCCTGGACGGAGAAATTCTGAGCTTTTGATATATGGTTTTATCCATGTTTCTGTGGAGGCAATAATGTTGGGTTTATTGTGTGTTATCCAGGTGTGGAAGTCAGGGATTTTGTTTTTAATACTCTGCAGGTTAATATTAGTTAGGTTTAGAGACTTTTAGAGGTGGCGTGGGTTGGGAGATGGGGGTGCAGGGTTGGGATGGATATCTACACTTAAGATTAGTTTGGAGTATTTGAGCAGGATGATGGTGGGCTCTTTTTTCTTGTTAGTTTTGTGGCAAAGGAAGGGGGTTCAGTTTGTGATAGCTTTGTCATTAGTGGGCAGCATTTTTTGTATAAAGCAGAGAAAGTTATCTGTAGGGTATAGGTTAGGAAAAATGTCAGAAAAGGTTTTGGGTGTTAGTTTATGAATGGAGGTTGTAGATGGTATGTAGTGGATCGTGACAGATTGTAAAGAGGTAAGATGTAGTAGGAGGGTTAAGGGTAGTAAGACGAGTTAGGGTGTCAGGTTACATTTAAGTGGTATTTTGGAGAGGTAGGGAATAGTGGGACTCTAGATAGTAGTAATAGCTAGTAATGGAGGTACTAGTAATGTAAGTTAGCAGGTGTCACCAGTATGGGGTTTGTACTGATAAGGTTTGCTAAGGGAGAGGCGATAAGGAGGAGTGTGAGTGAGGGAGGTACACAGTAATTAATGAGGTAGAGGGAAGTTTTGTGATTGGGTGGAGTTAACAAGGGGAGCAGCTGAGGTTGAGAATAAATGTAATTGGAGTAGGGGTGAGAATGGGGCTAAGGTAGAGTAGCGGAGTGACCCCAAGTGTAGCGAGGGCGACTGGAGCAGGGCTCCACCCAGGACAAGAAACAGTGCAGTGAGAGACAGTCACTTGCAGAGAAAACCATGGATATATTATAAGTATGGGATAAACATGAAAGTGCAAAAGAGAGAGCTTAGTGAGAGAGAGAATAACTCATGAAGAAAAATCTCTGTTATTAGTAAGGCAGACTGATGGTCTGGGGGACAAGCATTAACATCTAGAAACAGGTAAGTAGAGCATAGAGAGAGAAAGTAAGTGAAGGTAAAAGAAACCCAAGTGATTGAGCTAGGCAGCTCTGGGGCAAAGTAGGGATGGCTGGCTAAAGAGCCAAAACATAACATGCAGTGGGAGAGAGGAGCCACAGACATGGGAGAGGGAAGCAGACATCAGGTAAAGGACACAGAAAAGTATGGCATGGAGATGTAGGTAGAGCATAGGAAAAAGCTGTGAAAGAATGCCTGAGAGAAAGGTGTAAGAGGGAAAATAACAGTCAACCTAGGGCAAGGGTGGAAGGAGAAAGTGTGGAGAGGCAAATATAAAAACCCAGGGAGGTATCAATGGCAGACTAAGATGGGCTGCTGGCATCCCTTACCATAAGCTAGTAATCATCAGGTTTAGTGTTTAGATTCTAGAGAGAGCAGCTATTAAGTTAGATTAACCCCACAATTATCACATACATCTACTGCTTGGAGAGGTGTTTTGTAGGTAGTGGCAGGTAAAAAACAGCTGGTTCAGCTTTAGGTCAGCAAGGTCTCTGAAATCCCAGGGTTAACGCTCAGGGGGAGAGGTCGGAGAACAGTGTCAAGGGATCTACTGCTTGGAGAGGCCAATTGTAGGTAGTGACGGGTAAAAATCAGCTGGTTTAGCTTTAGGTCAGTATGTTTTCTTGGTGATGCATGATGCATGATGATGCATGATGTTTTCATGGTGCTGCAGTTTTCCTGCTTTAAAGGTTGCTTTTGCACATTTATCAAGACCAAATGACATTCTTATATCATCTGAAAAAGTTTTGACAACTTGCAGTTGTGCTTTCAGCTCCTCATCTGATGAGCTATACAGTTTCAAATCAGTGACAAAGAGAAGTTGAGAAGTTCTTGCACTTTGTTGTTTTCCAGGAGCCAAATTATAGCCATTACCTATGTTGTTAGGTAGACAGCTTAATGGATTAACGGCAAGGCAGAATAGCAGCAATGACAGAGAGTCACCCTGGAATATCCCCATTTGGATTTTTATCCCTGGAATAATAAGTCATCCTTTATCATGGCTTAATTGCAAAGTGGTCTGCCACTGTTTCATGGTCACTGTAATATAATCGATCAGTGTAGGTTGTATCTTATACATTTTTAAGCACTCTTTTATCCATGAATGCGGGATACTATCGAATGCTTTTTTGTACTCAATCCAGGCTATACTTAAATTCTTCCCCTTTTTACAGTTCTCCACTATATCCTTATTTAACAACAAATGATCCTTTGTTCCATATGACTTTCTTTTATTGCCCTTTTGTTGTTGCCATAATTGAGTTTTCTTCTAAATGACTAAACTCTGTCAGCTTCAATTCCAATGTATAGTTTATATGTCGTTGGAAAGGAAGTTATTGATCTATAATTTTTAGGGTAGCTTGCAGGTTCACTCTTAAGTAGGAGCATTGTTTTTCCTGTTGTTAGCCAGGTTGGTGTCTGTTCAGGGTGTGCATATAAATAATTCTTACTCATGGCTACATCTTCGTGCAAAGATGTTAATACTTTTAACCAGAAGTTAGGTACTGCATCTGGCCCTGGGGTTTTCCAATTAGAGGTTGTTCTTAACTTTGTTTGTCTATCTGGTTGTTATTTCATCCCATTTCATATCCTGTACCTTTAAACTTCTTATTCTTTCTTTTACTTCTATCCATTTAGCATCTTTGTTATGTTCCACAGGACATTCATAGATACTTCTCCAAAATGTATCTATTTCTTCTGTTTTTGGTGGTCTTTCAGTTCCTTTTACATTATTTCCCAATTCTCTATAAAACTTTTTTGGGGTCACTGATAAATTGCTTATTTTGTACTTTTATTTTATATTTGTCTATTAAGTTTTTCCTCTGTGCTGAGATTTTTAGTTTATTATTTGTGATAGTGCATGACAGATCCTGATAATTTCTAATATTGGACATTGCTTTTATCACATCTATCTTTCTGAGTACTTTTGTTGATCTATTCCTTCTTCTATACCCTTCTAATAGTGACACTTCTTGTCTTAGTTGCTTTATTGTTTTCTCTATTTGAAACATCCATGATGGTATTCGATTTCTCCCCCTCCTCTCCCTCACTACCCCGTGTTCCCATGGTAGAACGTATCCGTTCTTAATTTAGCTGCACAGTAATATATCCTGTTTACTTCTATTATATCGTATGAGACTCTATGGACAGTCCTAATTACTGTGTTCATTTATTTTATCAAACTTCTGACTTTTTGGGTTTTACTGACCTTCTGCAATCTATTTCTTTCAATGATCTTAATATGTCTATCTATCTCAATTAAGTCAAGCAACTCTTCTCTTACCTCGGTTTCTTCAGTGCATTTTTTGTTTTCCATTTCCTGTGGGCAGTCTATAGACAGTTGTATTGCATCTTCTATTGCATCTTCCTGTGGCACATTATCTTCAATTTCATCCTGTGCCATCCTTTGCTATGTCATATGAGAACTCTCTGGCCTATCACTCCTCAACATTAACTGGGTCAGAGTTTCCATAGTTTCCTGTTCCTTCCCTTGCTGTCCAGCTTCAAGTGAATGTTTATACTGGTTTTCTGTGGAAGGCTCTAAAGTATCTTCATATGGCACCTGACCAATTGCTTCCCATTCTACTGGTTTCCCCTTAATTTGGAGTTCATAGGTTCATAGATTAGTACTAGGCTAACTGCCCTTGTGGGCCATTTTAAGACTAGCCAATTAACCCCTGTGAGAATCAAACCCTGTACCTTGTGTCTGTAAGGCAAACACTTTACCCATTATGCCAGCCTCCCACCCATTGCTCTCTCCTGTTGTGGTGCTTTCTGAATTAGATTTTCTACACTGAGTCCTTCACTTTGGATGTACTTCATGACTTCATTTTCTGTTTCTTTAACTTCTCCATTACTGATCTCCTTTTGTGCTTTTCCTCTGTCTTCTTATTTTTTTGTATTGTAAAGTTTTCCATGTCTGGATTCCTTTGCCTGTATTTTTCTTCAATATCTCTGGTGCTGCTCTTTTTGTATTGATTAGTTTTGCTTTCACCTATGCATATATATAACACCATATTAAATCTCTTTTTCTTTGCCATGTCCATATTTCTTCTTCAGATGTGTCCTGATCTTCCTGTTTCTCCTTACTTTGGGAACTCGTTCCATCGTGCTGTGATGTAACCCGTATACGATCTTCTAAATCAAATCCTTCACTTTGCAGGCATTCCATAACTTTAACTTCTATTTATTTAACTTCTACTTTACTAATCTGCTTTTCTACATTCCCTCTTTGTGATATTATTTTATTTATTGTGAAATTTTCCATATTTTGATGCCTTTCCTTGTATTTCTCTGTGAATATTTTTCGGGCTGCCTTCTTTATGTTGATTAATTTGACTTTCACCTTTGCATAATTGCACCATATCACATCTCCCTTTCTTTCCCATGTCCATATTTCTTTTTTTAACTTTTCAAAAATCTCTAGGTTTTGTTGTTTACATTTTTGTACTTCTTAAGATGCTTCTTTTTCCAAACAGATGAAAGTTTCTTGCTCTATATACTGTTTTTCAAAAATCTGTTGTATTAATGACCACAAATTTTTATTTGAAGCTTCTGACAGTTTTTCTTGCAGAAGTATTTCTCTTTCCTCTAACTTATCTCGTAATGTTTTTGTATATCTTGTGTCTGGAAATTCTTGGCTTTTTGCATAATAGTAACAATACATAATTTCTTTCTTATCCTCAATAGTCCACTCTATCGTCTTTATGGCTCTTCTTTAGCCTAACAGATTTTTGTGATTTTTGTTGACTGCTACTTTCTTCTACAACATGAGGGCCATCCTCTCCTGGGCCTGGCCTCTCCCCATTGTAGGAATGTTTCCATATTTTGAGGATTCTACACTGCCATTTTTTCCAGTCCTGGCACCAGTAAGCCTACCAGGATTGGGCACTTTTTTATCCTGGGTATTGTGCACCCAGCTATATTTTTTAGTTTTTGAACTACTTTTGTCCATGATATATGCTATATAAATACAGTCTGTATATTAGTGTCACCTTGGTGAGATTTTGTGAAAACAGGGTCCACATCTTGAAGGTACTCACCAAGACTTCAGGATGAGTTCAGTTTCAGCACTGCTACTCTCTTTTGCTTGCTGATTTTTCAGCTCTCCATTCGGACTCCTCTGTAAGATGTTTGCATTGTGCAGTTACATAATAGAAACGATAGTGTGCATCAAGCATTTCAATTGATCACCATCTATAAAACATGGAACAGGTCAATTATACGCTCACTTGCACAACTATATCAAGAAGCAAGACCAAAGTACTTAATGCTTCCACTGCTGTAATGACAATGCTAACTGAAATATGATACAGTTCAACAATTACAGAAGTAGTCATTCACAAATGAGTTTGAAAAAAAAATCAACAACATTTGCTCTGCATTACATATCGATAGACCCAATCTTGAGAATAAACAAGCATTAGCTATCTAGTTTGTGCATCAGACATATATCCGACCCTAAGTCAAAAAGGCATGTGCAAAAGGCAGGGCACAGTCATCATTTGTACATGAGAGGGGGGTAAATTGGCAAGACTTAAACCACAGAAGTGAGTGTGTGCAAGTAAGAAACACGTGGATTTCTGAGAGTATACAGTGTTTAGGGCCAGTATCAAATAAATCTATAGCAGTCAAAAGTACCATTTAGATTGTTTGCAAGTGTGTAAACTGGTATGGCCAAGTGAATTAATTTTTTCAATATGTGTGCGTGTGTGTGTGTTTCTGCATGAACAACATCAAACACTGTGCTGGCACTACATTTTAGCATCTTGGACAGGTGTGAGCCATGCATGGTAGACTACCCAATTCAGAGTAATCACTCATGACTATTAGAAGAACCTCTGGCATGAGTTGCACTGCTACTTCCATGGCCTTGGCTATAAGCTAGAGTGGTACCTGAATGTGAGTGATGTACAGTGAATGATTACGCCTCACAACTACATCCAGGACTATGACCTTGTGGCCTACCACGTCTGGGTGTGGACACTGCAATCACTGATGGAGCAGTGAATGTAGTGTCACTGCAGGACAAAGATCTTGCATGGTCACGTTTGCTAACACCATAGCAACTCTCCAGCCATGTGGATGCCCACCATCCCCAAAAAGACATTCCATTGCAGAATCTTCACAATCCAGTGTGTCATTCATCCTAAGGAGTTTCACACACAGTTCAGGAAGTCTCTCAAATCAGAATGCGTGACATTTGGTAGACGCTCTATCTCTTCCATGGCCTGGGATGAACGCACCTGTGGCTTCAATATGGCCCTGCACATATGTGTGACCGCACCTAATAATGCATCGGCTTCAGAGGAGAGTGGACAGCAAGCCTCCTCTAAATATTCCTACCAACCCTGTTGTAAGGCACCACACCCTCACAAGTGCTACCAACAGAAGCAACTGTCTCTGCAACTGGAGTAACTGCACTAGCCTAATTAACTGTGTCAACTTTAACCTGTCCTGTATCAGAGGTCTCTGTGTCCTGGGTATGCATAGACATACTGACTGTGTCCAAAAAATGGGCAGGGTATGTGGGAGTCACATCCTCAGTGCCAGACTGACTCTCTGCACCCCTAAGACTGTGCCAGTTCATCAAAGCCATCATCACAGTTTACTGATACTCTGACATGAGGAGGTAGGAGTTTCACATTGCCACTTTCAGTACCACCTATGATAACAATCAAGTAACGCATCAAACAGAAAAATGGAGAACAAAATTGATCGCATTACTTTCCTTATAATAAAGGTATGTTAAATTTCTTAACAGATGCTAAAGCTACAAAAACCTTACTGTCATATAGACCTTAATCTACCTTATATACAGTGTTAACAATAAACAAATGAGTCCTTACCATGTACAGGTGGGCTGGCAGCCTGTAATTCAGAACTGTTTGTGAGGAATGGAAAGGAAAGACGTCTGCAAAGTATCACATTGACTTGATCCCTGAGGAGGATTTATTGAAGAATTTATAGAGATCTGTGAGCTCTGGTGGTAGCTGCTGCTTAATGCTGCAAATTTTCTTGGGTTAAATGAAACGTTCTCCCTCAGTTGTATTTTTAAATTAGAGCATTATGAAGTTTGAAAATTGATTTAAGTGCTCACTATGACTACATCCAAGATCGCCCCCCCCCAACAAAAACGACTCCGTTATCATCACAGATCTTATAAGACTTCTGTAATGGAGATAACTCAGGTTTAACTTTGTAATAGAGTGCAGCATTAACAATAAAAATTATAAATTTACCATCAAAAAGTCATATCAACCTATTATAACTGCTACCTTCAATGCTGTGGAGTTCAGTCTGGTAGAAATACACATACAGAATACATTTTTCATTTCCTGCTAACACAGATAAAAATGGTATGGTAGACCTCCCTACATACTTACAATACAATAAAATAATTTGTCGTGTAACAATCATTAACATGATTGCAGAAATGCAGACATGGCTATGGCAAAAGGGAGGGATAAAAGTAAAACAATTTAAAATAATAAAAATGCTTTTCAGTAGTCATTACACTTCACTTTTTAATGTTACACTAAAGGTATTAGTTAAGAAATAGCAACATACCTTGACAATACGGCACTAAAGAAAATAGATACATTTCCCAAAGTCTTGTTTTACTATTAGTGTCAAGCTCTGTGTTTTAAAACGGTCACCCCAGTATGATGCAAGGGAATTAGCTACATGGTTACCTTTATATAATGCAGAGTCAGTCCTGTGATTATTGTGAGTATGCAAATGGAGTGTGAAATCATTAGCATTCCTGAATACAACAATCTGCACTAAGTGTGCCTACAAGATTACACACACATGTCCTCAGCAATGCAAGGATGAGCACTCAAAAATGCTACCTATTAGCAGCTTGAAGGTATCTTCAGTCATTCATAAAAGACTATATATCACATTTTCATGTGTGAAAGGTAGTTCTCCTATGGCAATGTCAGTTATAAAGTAAGGTTCAACTTTTGCATCCTTTATCCCATGAGTTTGATTTAGCTGCAGAAGAGATGGCTGCAAATCGTGAAGTGCACCATGAGAGATTAATTCACCTCAGACAGGCACGGGATAAGTAAGGTTCATGTAAAAGTCGAGCCATAATTTTACTTTTATTTCCTCAAGTACTAGTATCTTGATGAGGCATACCTCATCTTTCATCTTAAGCATGCATACCTTCTCCAATAATTCTTCCAGCTTGCATTAGGCAATTAGAACACCAGCTTTACTGTGCGTAGGTTCAGTCCTTAGAAGCAGCAATTACTTTTTATTCATGGATAAGTATTTATAAGATATTAACAACAGTCTATCAGGAAGAATAACATTATGGTAATTGTAATTATTGAATTCAAATGCATAATTCCAATCCATCATAGGGAAACAAATGTTGCTGTTTCTTATATCATAGCTGTGAGAGTTGTTTATTTAATGACACATAAATACCTTTCCATCATATATGGATGTTGCAAATGAGTGCAACAGTAAATTGTCATAATTGTTTATGTATTGCCAAACCGAGTTTATTTAAAATTCACAGTACTGTGACATGACACATATCTAATTATCTCTTTTTTTACCTCCCCCATCCTTTCTTTCAGTTTTTTATAATTAATTTTTTTTTTTGTGGGCATGAGCAAATTATAATTTACAATATGCTGTTAGCATAACTTGCTGATGAAAATTAATGATCAACAGCATAGACAACTATGCTGACAACTACATCTTGGCCCGCCATACCTCTACAGATGGCAGCACAGATATTCAGCACTTCAGGGTCACAACCTGTCAGCATTGCCTCTATAAACTCCACCCTACCTATTCCAAGTGTTCAGGTAGCTCTGCCATGGCTACTGGTGCAGCGGTACTCTATGGAATCTGTAGTAGTGGAGGTGGTGATTTTGTCACCTGGCAGGAGCTGACAGGGCTGATGAAGGATATAATGGAGAGGAGCATCATTGCACATATTGAAAGGGTTGAAAAGGTCCTACATCATGTTGCACAGATGATGCACTGACCCATGGAACTTCTGCAGGAGACAGTGATGACAGATCTCAGGGAGAGAACTAGATTCTCTCTGTTCTCAAGCTAGATGAGGGTGCACCTCTGGTGTCCCCTACCTATCCCCAATCATGGTGTCCCCAACCTTATGTCAGCATCACCACCCCTGTCTGTTTTGTTTGTCCTGTATGTCTGTGGATGCTTCCTAACCTATCCAACCTACCTCCAACCTACCAGACCCTCTCATTTCTAAGTACCTTTCCCAGCATTCCTCTCCCCCACCACAAAAAGAAAATGGGCTTCTGTACCACAAAAAAAAAAAACAAATATGCTTCATAGCTATCTCTCTACTTTGCCTGTGTCTCAGCTAGACACAACTGATTTGGTCCAATTGGCCATATGACATTAGTCTGTTGTGGTGACCCATCACTGGTGTAGTGACTCCACAAAGTATTGAAATTGTAGGTGGGGAGTGGGAGGTTGGCATAATGGTTGAGGTGTTTTTCTTACAGATGCAAGGTGCAGGGTTTGATTCTCACTTGGGATACTTGGCTAGGCTTAATATGGCCCACAAGTGCCATTAGCCTAGTACTAATCTATAATCTATGTATGTACAATTGTACATTTACGTTGTGAAGAAATGAATAGCTATGGTGCCTTCCCATGACCCTCCTGCAAATTCCTGTACTCTTTCCCCTGTGTCTTACCCAATGCTTTCCAGCTCCATTTTCAACACTGTCTTATTCACTTCTTTTTCACGTTTAATCTGGTCAAAAAAAATTTCCATACAATGCACATGGCCAGAAATGGCCCTTGGAAAAGTCTTCATTATATGTCCTTGGCATTTGCATGGAGTTTGGCATATCATAGCAATGCTGAATGACAGTAGACTCTGTTTAACTTCTTATTACAAAAGCTGAGGACTTCCATGTAATCTGCAGTGGTCTGGTTACTTTCATACAAATGTGCTTAAATCTGTGGTGCTATGGGAATACAGAGTAAAGGCAGTCTAAAAGCAGTACAGTGGAACCGTTAATTTAACAGCTCTTAGGCTGCTGGATGTATGAAAGTAAGGGTTTCTATGTGGTGTGCTGAAAGAATTACCCTGTTTGTAAAATTATATTTTTACATAGTGTCATGGGTTTGATTACAGTTGTATGCCAATTTATTATTTCATATTTCATATTCCTGCCATATATTTAATTGCAAATGTCTGTATTTCTCTCCATATAAAATGTTTTCTTAAAATAACATTGAAACAGTGCAGCAAGGCTTCATTCATAAAAAACAATGCAGCCCAGCAGAAGGAGACTTATTAAAGCAACCTTATGCTGGTTAGGCGTTCATGTTTAATGCACTGTCCTACCCCTTATTTGTACCTATAACAAGCAGTTTATTGTGCTGAGCATGTCAGATGTTCCTACATGTTCCACAAAACATGTTGCTATTCCTCTCTGCATTTGTCACCAACTCTCGCTACTCATCTTTTCTGCTCCATCAATTTATCAGTGTACTTCAATGGTGTTATTTTAATGCTGTGAAGTAGAAATTCCTTTGTGATGTGATGAGCTAATGCTCACATGTGTAAAGTTTGTTGAATAATTTCAAGGGCTCTAATCCAGCCATTATCTAGGTGTTACACACTGTTTTTGGTACACTAAGTTATGTGTACCCATTGGCTACATACTGTTCTGAGCCACTGTTATCCTTCTGTCATAATCTACATTGTCCCTGCCTCCATGTCACCCTGTCAGTATATCATCTCCCTTCTGTATCATTAATCTTCCACCTCTGCATTTGTACAATGTCTGGTGATGTGCAACACATACAACTAAGGCTAAATGGAAGTAGACAGCTTATAGCAATATCTTGGGATTTGATTGTCTTCACCCACATTACTGCGTTACACTTTATACTACTGTGCTAAGCTATGTTTAGTCAGTTTGATGTAATTTTGAACAAGATGAACCCTGGGAGTTTTTTAAGAATCATGTAGGTGCCACAAGGCACCTACACAAATTAAGCATATTAGTGTAATTAACAGTAGCACTAATTGAATGTGCATGCTGCTCATCATGCCTACATGGATGCAAGGATGTGAGCTCAAGCTGTAGCAGTCATATATTAAGGGGCACAATACACAATGAGGGGAAGAGAAATGGGGAATAGGTACACATAAATGTGATATAATAAATAGCAATATTGTAGAGGAGAAATGTTTAAAGTGAACTCGTATCTTGCAGACAAATGTGATGAAAGTGTATAAGAAGCATTTTGAACATAAAACTTGCAAGACTGATGTACTGATATTTACTGAGAATGCCAATCCCAAAACAACACACAGAAATAATGACAGACATGCTGATAAAGGATGTTGATAGGGACATAAAACTGCATTGTAACAAAGAGAAGTGTAGCATGATAAACATTAATTAAATGCTTGACATCAGATAACAGTTCTCAAGGATAGAAAAAACATTATGGGGTGAATGCATTGCATGCATTCATGGCATATAAGGCTGTATACACAGGGGACTGATTTTTCAAAGCTGACAGCACCGATGAAGAACAAAAGGACATTTAGATGTAATATCAGATAACTCAGAAATGAACGTCTATTCAAAGAAATGACTGTGGCACCAATAGAAAAAGGGGTTCATCATCTACGAGCATGTAATGAGCAAGCATTGTATGTTTATGTAAATGATACATGGCAATCGAATAACAAACAGCACTCATAAGTGACAAATGTCAATGCTGAGGGGATGGCAAGTCAGGAGTCCATTGTTACCATTGTTGGCTTGCAAACATGTCTGATATACTAACACTGGTCATACTCACATACAATTAGAAGGAACAGCCACAGAGCAGCAATACAACATTGGCAATACACTAGAAAGTGTTGTAACAGATGACCAATCACATCTCGTAATGGTCACCCTGCATTCCATACAGCTAGACATATTTATGGAATCACACATCTGTCAGTAAACCATATATTGTGATGGAACACATATCTAGAGGATGACATGCAATACAGTGTGAAATGGTCTTATGAACAGATAATGCACATGAGCAAGGAATGACATAAGAAACATTTGAAGCATGTCGTGTTAGAATACATGCCCAAAAGAACATCCGAGAGGTGCATAACAATTATGGGTTTCACAGACATACACATATTGGTCAATTAAGGAAGAGCACCCCTAAAGGTCAGACAACACTATCATACTATATAAGGTGCATTGATGAAATGTATGGAATAAGAATGCATGAAAACTCTGGCCCATGAATATAGTCTGACAGATGTTAGCAGAGTCAAACCCCTGCCTATTCTACAAGTTGCTCTCCAGACCCCTGTATTGACTGCCTGTATCTCATCAGAAAGCAGTGGAGGCTGTCATATATAATCAAATTGTAAAGTGTGCATGTCAACACAGAAAGCATGTATATCTTAAAGAACCAGAGTTAGACAGAATGCCAGACACAAGCTATACATGTTATGGGCCGCACAACACTGAGCATTGCAATGCAACTGATTGTCTTAGACAAGAAAGTTGTTTTCATCATGTATGACACATACTGTCCCAGAATTGAACACCTCTATATCTATGTAGGTATGCTATAAATGCCAATAATCAATTCACATGCCACAGGAGAACTCACAGCATGACATGCCCCAAATAAATATTTCAATTCCATGCAATCACAACATGGGATGATATATCATTACCCAACATAAAAATGGATAAGAAAAAGCAGATAAAAATGTTTTTTGTGACAGCTTTGCATTCATGTAATGTTGCCACTATCAGGGATTGAATAGCACGCCTTGGCTAATTTATTCTAAGTTTCAACCTTATACTGAGACAAGGTCTAACCGCTGCAGCAGGCTATGGCTGTAACACATGAGCAGTGCCACAAATATCCTAGAATCCTCAACACCTCACTTTCGTGCTCTAAATTTAGCACTATTCTCTCCATTACCAGCCATGTCTGCAAAAGTTAAGCTTAAAACTATGTCTAAATTGGTGCCTAATTCAGATCTTGCATGTTACTGGTAGTGCACAAACACACACAGCCTTGCCAACTGCATTTGTATCATTGTAAATGGATGAACCCCTTGGCAGACACACTGGCACTGCTTACAGCAGATAGCGGTAAAGATGTGAAAAATTAATTGTTCTCTGCCATGTGTGATGCTCCACCTTTTGTCAGTTTCCACTGTTCAGTAATGGACTGCTTACTGGCATGGTTCTTGAGGGTTACACTTTGGAAGGTGAAAGCTGGCTCAGTTCTGACATATTCTCAGTGTGAGGCTTAACTACCATTAAGATATTTTTGTAACAGCTGGGAATAGAACACATGGGGTACAGGAGCCAAAAAAATGTAATTTAATATAATAACTGACATTGCCACATGAGAGCTAACTTTACACTGTTAAAATCTGACATTTACTGATAAGAGAATGAATGAACGATGATACACTTCAGAGATACCTATATGTGAGTGATTGTAATCCTGTCTTGAAATGCATTTCTATGTAAAAGTCATTTTTACTTCAAGTAAGTATGATTCACATGGATTGAGTTGAATATGGTGATCAAGACAGGTTGGTTTATGTTACATGCATACTTCAGAAGACATGTTGTTGTTGTGTCTTTCGGCTTTTCCCGGTTAGGGGTCGCCACAGCGGAACTCCGGTCCGCTAATGATTGGCAGTAGATTTTTACGTGCTGAGTTGCCAGCCGTGACGCACAACCTTCAACGAAGGTACGCCCATTCACGCATGTCTCCACACAGAAGACACTTTAGCTGAGAATCGAACAGGACAACATCTTACTGTGAGGCGAGAATGCTACCGCAGCACCACCACCACATACTTCAGAAGACATAAGGGTCCTAAGCACATAGTTGGGTTATATGATGAGTCATGATGATTTCAACAAAGGTGTTGTGCCCGTCATACACATGCTAGTTATTTTTTTATGACATATAATTATTGTTATGTCTAGGAGGGTGGACATACATTAGGTTTTGCATAAATGTAATAAATTAGTCATATGTGCTAAAAAGCACATTGCCATTATGCAAGACTATCTATAAAATTGTTTGCAAGTATCATATTTAACATTATCATATTTCATTACTGTTACAGTCCCATTAAAACTTTCTGACAATTTGCTTCTTACACCATTTTTAAAAAGTAAATTCTAGCATGATTCAAGACCTTCAGTCTGCATTATTTTTCATAATCCATTGGTCTTATGCCTTGCGCCACAGAGATAGCTCTATAACAGGTGGAATTTCTCTTCTCAGTATGGTCCAGACTGCTGAAGACAGTATACCATTGCTAAGTGTGCTTCAGCTACTTCAGGCAGCCTAAACTAAATTTTTCACTTTTTTCCTTAGGAAATGAACTGTGTTTGCATGATGCCAAATGGAGAGCAAATGTAACTTAGAGTAAAAAATAATGGAAAAGTAAATATTGTGAATTATGGCAAAGTGTTCTATAAACAGAATTTGCACTATGCTCCGTGTATCTTCTTTTTGTCAATTCACCATAGTTATACTTTGCACCACAGAGAAAGTTACCTGACAGATGTATTTTTTAAAATGATTAATATCCAGAATGCTTTCAGCCATGCAAAGCTGACAGGCATTTTTGAGCTACCAGTGGCAGCCTAAACAAAATTATTCATTATTTTCCTTAGGTAGTACATCCTGTTTGTTAGATGCCAATCAGAGACCAAATATATCTTAATAAAGGTGACTAAAAAATTCATATTGTGATAAATTGCAATCTCTACACAGGATTCAAACAATGCTTCATGTGCCTTATTTCTTGCCATTCACTCCAGTTACACCTTGTACAACAAAATTTGACATCTGTCATGTGCATTTACTGAATTGAGTACTATTTCGGTTGTGGGGAGGGGTAGGTGCAATGATGCTAGACATGCTTGAGCTACCTAATGCAGCCTAAACTAAATTTTTCACTTTTTTCCTAGGTAGTGAACTGAGTTTGTGTGATGCTATGTGGAGAATATTAGAAAAATATTAGAAAAGTAAATAATAATAAATAAATAACTAAAGACAAAATTACCACCATAGCAGCTACAAGCAAACAAAATCTAAGGGTTATGCTACTCAATGCTTGAAGTCTAAATCTCAAAATGCACTCGCTCGAAGCACTCCTTAAAATGGAGAACATCAACATCTGTGCAGTGACTGAGACCGGGTTCATGGCTCTGGAGAGCACCCTAGAACTACCAGGCTATAATTCATACCACACCTTTCAGCCACTAAACCTGGACTGAAGCACTAAAGGCAGTGGTGACTCCATATTCATAAAGGATATTCACACCTCCAGACTAGTAACCCAACATAATACATCAGAGATACTTCAGGTACAACTAACACTGGGTAAAACTGCAATACAGGTTGTAGCCTGCTATAGATCCCCCACCATGTCCCAAGACTCCCACTCCAAATTCCTAAGCACACTGAAAAATATTAGGGTACAACCCAATACCCTTATACTGGGAGACTTTAACTACCCCTCCATTAGCTGGGAAAATTACTCATGTACCGACACACTTGCTCAATGTTTTCTGGAATTCATTAATTCCAATGCTCTAGGCCAACTCATTCTTACCCCCACCAGGTGTAGAAACATCCTTGGCCTAGTCATTGCTAACATGGGTGACCATTGCTCTACACCAGTAATCATCTCCTCCCTGGTCAGATCTGAACACAAACTAATCACCATGGATATCCACATCCCACCCTCACCTCCCCCCCCCCCCCCCGCTAAAGGAAACCACCATAAAAAACTTCTCCAAAGCCAATTCTGGTCTTCTAAAAACAGAGGTGGCTAACTTCACGACACCCATGCAAATGGAAAATAGGTGCATGACTGATGAATCATACACCAATGCACTGTATGAGCACAAACACAAGTGCATGGAATGGACCATACCAAACAGAACCAATATGCTCTCCTCCAAAAAAAAGAAAGCCAATCTGGTGGTCCCCCACCATAAACAAACTCTACAACAGAAGGAAGGAACTTTTGCAAAAAAGGACAAAGTCCCAAGACTGGAAAAACTCATTTGTTAGCCTCAGCAAAAAACTGAGATCCATCATCAAATCCTCTAAAGCTAGCTATGAAAACAAAATTGCTGCAGATTCTAAAGACAACCACAAAGCATTTTATAGTTATGTCAAGAATCTACATGGCAATACTCAGATCTGCTCTGAGTTACAGCACAATGGCAATATATATACAGAACCAACTGATATATTGCCAACATATTGGCTGACAGGTTCAGTGCAAACTTTACCCTTTTTCTTTTTTTTTCAATAATCGTTTTTATTGTTTTTCAAAACCATTATACATTTCACACACTATTTACATTATGTACAATACTGCTTCCAATGTTTTTGTTCCATTTTGAATTTCCACATTATACATTAAGAATAAATATCATATTAATCAAGTACAGGAAAATGGAAAAAATAAACATAAAAGCATCTACTATAGACCATTATGAACCAACTCAAGCCAATAATTTGTATTATTTCTACATTTTCTATCTAATCCAAGAATGTGTTAGTACACATACAGAATGTCCTAAAGGAAAGTGGATAGGAACCGCTAAGCTAAAATAATATTAAAGATTTGTTCCCAAATTTTTATACTGTTTATACTTTTCTTATTATTTATAATTAACAATTTGTGTGCTAATATATGCTTAATCGCTAACAGCCTGAAATTTTGCCACGATGTCTGTGCTGGGTTCAACCAATTTGTGGCTATATATAATTTCATTAGTAAACTAATATTCATAATTACAATCTTTTTTGTTTTGTCCAAATTCTCCGGTGGAATATGTAAAATCAAAAATTCCCAGGTGAGTGTTGAGTTTTGGTAACCCATTTTTTGTAGCTGCAACTTTAATGAGTTCAATAATTTATAAATGCACTTGCAACTCCAGAACATGTGTAACAGGTCTGCTGTCTGATCTACACACTGTGGACATTTAGGTGACTTTTTTGAATCAAATTTATGAAGTGTTAGATGGGTATAATACGCATTGTTAAATATTATCAATTGAGTAAAGACCAGTTTTTGAAGTGATACGGATTTTAATGTTAAGTTAAATGCCTCTACTATTTTACTATCGTCTAGGGATGGCAATTTCTCTCTCCAGTATTTCGATAACAGAATATGATTATTATATTTTCTCTCTTTTACCATTTTATACGCTGAGGATATGTATTTTCTGTCTTGTTGCAATGCTTCCCACAGATGACGTGAAATAACTAGTTCCTCTTTTTTAATTTCAGAACTGTTAAAATAATTTATGGCCAGATCTTTTATCTGCCTCATTATAATTAAATAAGAAATGGGAAGATTCATCTCTTTTAAGATATCTTGTACCGCTACTCCTAAGAAGGGGTATAAATCACTTACAGTTAAATCCTTAATAAATGGAAATTTCTTTAAGTCTATCAGTTGATTACCAATAGTCATATTAGGATTCCCATGAAACGGTTGAAACATCATCATATATTTTAATAGGTTCAAGGAGGCAAACAGAGTTTGAGTCGCCATTGCCCATATCTTAATGTGCTCCATTAACTCATATTTACTCAATGTTCTTATATTCAAAAATGGTACAGCTTTAACATTAATTCCCTTTCCTTTTATATGTTTATAATTTAGCAGTACCCATTTAGGTATCCAGTTTCTATTTTCACTGTCTAAGTAAGACACCCTTAAAATCCTATTGGCCTGAATCACTGTATAATACATCTCAAAATCCGGTAAATCCAACCCCCCCCCCCTCGTTTTAGGAGCCATCAGTTTCTCATAGGATATTCTCGTTTTTCTGGGTTCCCACAGAAATTTCCCCAGTCCTATCTGAAACTGCTTAAAAAAAGATTTTGTGATTTTAAGTTGTGCTGCTCTAAAAATATAAAGCATTCTGGGGAGAACGTTCATTTTTATTATCGCTGCTCTTGCCATCATCGGTAGCTTCAACTTACTCCATCTTTTCAAATCCATTGTTATTCGGTCTCCAGTTGCCTTAATATTGTTAAAAAAATTCTCTATTTTCAGTTGAGAAGTCAATCCCCAAATATTTTATTCTTTCTTCTGTCCTTACTCGTCCTATCAATGGTAGCATTGAAAAAGGTGTAGGTGTCTTTAGAGGGAATATTTTGTTTTTTTTTAAATTTAGTTTGTAATTAGCAATTTTCTCAAAGGTTTGTATTGCTGTTAGTATTTTTCCGTATCCGACACCGGTGTGGTACTGTATATATTTAGATCGTCTGCAAAAGCAGCCATCCTAACCTTTATCCCAAGAAGTACAGGAAAGTTATAAAAAACATTTTGTTTCATATGAAGAAATAAAGGTTCCAAATACAGATTAAACAGTATGGGAGACAATGGGCATCCCTGTCGAGTTCCATTTTTAATTTGAATCCTTTTGGAGCATTCATGATTTATAGATAAACTAGTGTATGCATTCTTGTATAAATTTCTTAACGTAGAAATAAAGACCTGAGGTATATTGAAATATGATAATATTTCAAATAAATATGCCAAATTAACTCTAGCGAATGCTTTTTGAGTGTCAATTATTAAAGCATATATGTTCATATTTTTATACTTCGCATAAGATATTAATGTATGAAGAGTTAATGTATTGTCTGTAGTCTGTCTCCCATCTATAAACCCCGCCTGTTCTTCTGATATTATCAAGTTTATTATTTTTTTTAATCTACTAGCTAGAATAGATGTCATGATTTTCATATCAATATTCAACAGTGATATGGGCCTGTAATTGTCTGGATTTTTGGGATCGCTATTCTCTTTCAATATCAGAATTGTTCTTGAAGCATTAAAATGAAGATCATTGCTGCCATTCGAAATAATATGATTAAAGGTCTGTGAAAGTACGGTGCTCAGAATCCCACTAAAAGATTTATAAAATTCAGAGGTCATACCATCTGGTCCTGGGGCTTTATGTGGCTTTAATTTCTTAATTGCCTCTAAAACTTCCTCAACTGTAATCAATGCAGTCAATTCTCCATGAGAATCCTTGTCAATATTGGGAAAATTAATTTTCTGTAAGAACTCTTTTCTCTCTTTATCATGCACATGAATTTGTTGCTCACCATATATCTGATTAAAAATTGATTCAAAAATCTTCATGATATCTGACTTATCAGTATATAACGTATTGTTATGATTTATTTCAGTAATTAATCATGTCGATTTCGTCTGATTAATAATACGGGCTAATGCTTTCGAGGGAGTTTGAATGTGATTTGCATATTTAACTAAACTTCTTTGTTCATACAGTGTCAATTTTCTGTTGTGCATAAGAAACAGATCTTTCTGACATCTTAACAACTCATTTTCTGTTTGTTCAGTGTAGTTCCTCATCAGCTCCTGGTCCAATAATTGTATTTTGGTTTCCAAATCCAGTTGTTCTTTATTTTGCAGTTTTTTATAATAAGTGGCTTTCTGAATAAATAATCCTCTTAACAAAGTTTTAGTTGTGGCCCATTCTATATCTAATGGATGTTCGTTACGGGGAATATTGTATACTAATTGTTTAAGTATCTCCTTAACTTCCTGTACTATATCTTCTTTGGTTAATAGGTATGGGTTTAAGGACCAATTATATCCACAATGATTTTTAGTTTTCAAAATACCGGTCTTTAAAGTTAAAGTTATCTTAGAATAGTCTGAGAGCTGTCTAGCTTGATTAGAAACCCTAGGGTCAAGTGAAATGAACACTTCTGGAATTAAAAAAAAATCAATTCTCGACCACATTTTATGGCAGCTAGAATAAAAAGTAAAGTTTTCTGCCTTTGCTTGTATGTGTTTGTGTTTAAAAGGGTCATACAGTTTGAAATCCATTCTCAGTTCTTTCAACGCTACCATTGCCTGCTTATTAAAAGCTGTAGAAGCTCCCAACTTATCAATTTTAGAATCTTGGTATGCATTCCAATCCCCCCCCCATCACTATGTAACAGTTGTTATATGACTGTAGAATAGAGTAGATTGAAGCTATATAATGATGTTGGTTCACATTGGGGGCATAAACACATATAAGTAAGTAAGGCTTATCCAAACTTTCAGATTTGAGAACCACCAAACACCATCTGCCTTCTTTGTCTATTTTGTCCTCCAAAATTTCTCCTTGAAAATGATTCTTGATTATAATTGCCACCCCAGCACTATTCGTAGTCCCTTCCGCCGTTACAACCTTCCTAATCCATTTCTTGTCCTTCATTGTTTCCCACTGGTCATTAGTCAAATGTGTTTCTTGTAATAGAATAAAACCTGCTGTTGATTTAAAAAACAGATGCAGAAACAGCTTTCTTTTTTTCATGTTCTGGAGTCCTTTAACATTCCAGGAATCTATTATCCACATTCTAAACTATGAATTGATGATAATGGTATCTATTTTTTTGTTTTCCACCTTAAATTGACAAGTGTTGGTATTTCGTGAATTTTTTGGAAGCAAAACTGCCATCCCATCCCTACCCAGTGCCTATCCACTATTCCTCCGGACCAGGATGAACATAGGTTTTTCACATTGGATAAAATTCCCCAAGTAGCTAATCTACTAATTCTATTAACTAACAATAAAATAGCATGCAAAAAACCTACACCAACTATATCTACTTCTACAAAGCCTAACCCGGACATTCCCTACTAAACACCGCACTCAAGTAACTACAGCTCTGAACATTTCCCCAATATTCATATAAACTAATTGTACCTGACATGTCAAATAATTCACTTTTATCAAACTTTAAATTCAGCAATAATATATTAGCATTATAATTACTTGTTCTAAAACCTTTTAACTAACAGTTCACCTAATAAGCACACAGTTGTTATACATTTATTTAAAACAAGCCATTATTTAGGTCAGCTATTTATCTTCAAAACAATCCTACAATATTGCATTTAATTTTTATAGATCATTACAGTTAAACATCACCTATAATACACATTTACTACTACTGTTTGCTGATTATGCTATTTTTTTTTTTTTCCTAAACTGATCAAAATTAAAAGATACTTATTTATTCACTAGACAAAACACAGTAAATTAAAAGACAAGCATGAAAAGGAAAAAAAATAACAAAAAATAGACTGCATTACCTGGATTTACCACTAAGCCATAGAATCTTATACAGCAACAGCTAAACCATACATTTTTATCTTTACCTGACACACTTTACCTCATTGATCATCTTACAGTCATTTTAGCATCAAATAAGTCCCAAAAAGCTTCGTTTTTGATTTACAGCAGCTCTTCTTTCTTCCCAGCATTTGCAGCAGTCCAGGCAGTTCATTTTTCGAATCTTCGCGCTCGCGCCGGGGGAACCAATTCGCGAACGGACCTCTCAGCTGCACCACGCTCAAAACGGTCCCCCTGCTTCCTTTACCTTGTTTCCTGTTGCCTCGTGGGTCAGGAGCGCTCGTTGGAGCCATAAAACTTCGTGGAATCTTCGTGTTTCAGCTAGGAAGATGAGATTAAAAGATAAAACGGAGAATTACCAGGCCTGCTGAAGAAAGAAGAACACACAAAGGATTTTGAAGCCTCGGATCCTCGTAAATGAAGTCTCCCATTCACTCTAATGCAGGAAGAAGCCAGGATGGACTGTTCAATTTTCAGACGGTGGCAAAGCCTTAAAAAGCTTCAAAAAGGTAGGTCTGGCTTCTTTTTTTGTATTTACAGTGTATTTAATGCCATCAAGAGTAAAAATTAAACTGTTAGGATATTTCATTTGAAATCTAATGTTTTTGTCAATTAGAAACTTACAGTATGGAGCCAGCATTTGTCTAGACTGCCTTATTTGTGTTGGTAAATCTTGTGTTATAGAAACTTTATAACTTTGCCACATTATAGATCCACCAGATTTTTTTATGGTTAGAAGTATTTTATTCACATCCTGGAAGTTTAATATTTTGACATACACAGGTCTTGGTGTATTTGAAGCTTGGGAATCCCTGTAAGCTCTATGTGCTCTTTCGATGACAATTTGCTGAACAACCACAGAGTCATTAAGTAATGTTTCAAATATTTGTATGATAGAAGTGGTCAGATCATTATATTGGATTGATTCTGGGATCCCTCTGATGATTATGTTGTTGCATCTTGATCTTGCTTCCAGGTCCAGAATTTTGTTTTGCATCATTTGAATATCAGCCTCATGTGATTCAGATCTTTTAGTGAGCAATGTTATATTGTCTTCATTTGCTGCTATTCTGGTTTCCGCTTTCTCCATTCTTGTTAGAATCCGATTACATGTCTCACTAAATGTTTGTGTTTGGGATGTTAGGTCTTTTAAGGCATCTTGTATAGGTAATAATGCAGACTTAATTTCTTCCATCGTAACCTGTTGATCAGATTTCGCTGATGCCCCTGTTTTTGCAGTCTCTTGCTGTTTAAATGTTTTCTGTCTCTTAAATATGGATTCCTTCTCTGGAGACTGTAATGCTGACAGTTTAGTTTTAGTAGTTGTAGTGTCCATATTTTTATCTTCTTTTGACATTTAGAAATGCTGCAGATGGAGATAATTACCAAGTAAAGGTTTCAGTAATGAGGTAGTTCAGTCTTTTGTTTGGTGCTCTGTTCAGAATCAACCAAGCAATCAGTTCCAATCCTGTTGTCACCAAGTATTTTTTTTCCTCGATAAGATCGCTGACTTCTAGTAGTTTATTAATTGCTGTCAATTAGTTGATTAACTCCAAATGTACATCCGCAGGGTTGATTTTTGTCTCTGGTCTTTGGAGAGCTGAAGTACTGCAGTGCTTATAGAATGGCGGCCATCTTTGAATCGGGAAACTTTACCCCTTTTTCACCTCCTAAAGGACCGATCACATACCTAAGGAATGCCACGTCCCTATTATCATGGCTAGACAGGTAAAAACAGCACTGTCTAAAGCCAAGATTACAGCTTCCATGGGACCTGATAATATCTCTGGCTGTGTTCTACATGAATTACAAAGTGAAGTGGCACCACACCTGAGTACCCTGTTCAATCACAGCCTCATTTCAGGCATTGTTCCTACCAAATGGCATACTGCTACAGTCATCCCACTCCACAAAGGATGGAGCGACTACAGACCCTGGGAACTACTGCCCCATTAGCCTGATGAGTCTGATATGTAAGGCAATGGAACGCATCATCATGGACCTTATAAATAAGGACATAGGGAATCTCCAATCTTTGAACCCCACTCAGTATGGGTTTGTGAAAGGTAGATCATGCCTGCTGTGGATGAAGGCAAGGTAGCTCACACAGTCTACCTAGATCTTGCCAAGGCCTTAGACACCATCCTTCACTCAGGAATAATAGACAGACTCACTAAACTAGGCATAAACCCCTATGTAATAAGATGGGCTGCCAACTGGCTCACTGATAGAACCCACACTGTAAAAGTAATGGACTCCAAATCTGACTACTGACCAGTTACAAGTGGTGTCCTACAGGGATTGGTCCTAGGTCCTCTCCTGTTTGGCATCTACTTCTCTGAAGTTCAAGCCAACACAAAGAAACTCTGGCTGAAGAAGTTCACAGATGATCGCAAACTGGGAGCCATTAATGACTCTCCAACTGATGTAGACATTCTACAAAAAGGCCTCACTGACAGCAATGACTGGTGCCAGAACCATGGCCTTAAGCTCAATGCCAAAAAGAGCATTGTCATTCCCTTTGGGAAAAATGTTGTGCCCATGAACTACCACATAGGTGGTAGTCCACTAAACACTGAAGGTGTGACAAGAGACCTGGGGACACAGATTGACAGCAACCTCTCTTTTGATAACCACATTGCCACTGTAGTCAGAAAGTCCTTCTATGTGGCACATCTCATTACAAAAGGTTTCTCATCCATGAAGAAAGAGGTCATAATCCCTCTCTACTCATCCCTAACTAGACCTATTATAGAATACAATGCCCCATTTGGTATGTACCTATCTAAACACCTAAAACAACTGGAAAAGCCACAAAAATACCTCACTAAGAGGATCTTAGGCCTTAGACACATGCCCTATATAGACAGACTCAAAAAACTCCAGCTATACTCTGTCTCTTATCGCCTACTTAGAGGCGATCTCTGCTTGACCTACAAAGCCATGTCTGACCCACAGCTGCTAGATATGCTACACCTAAAGAAATCCCAATCCCACATGCTACATGCTGCAGGGACCTTAACCTCATTACCACAATAAACAGAACATGCTGGAGGGACAGGTTCCTAACCCAGAGACTTCCCATACTCTGGAACAAACTTCCCATTCACATCAAGCAGAGAAATTCACTGGCCCTCTTTAAGAGAAATCTTGACGAGTGGGTGGGCAATAGGAAGTTCACCCCGGAGATCACTTCAGTGGCCTTGCTTGACAGGGGCACTGGGAGCTAACTTTGGGCAGCTTGATGCCAGGGAATCTTCTTGGGCTAGGCTTATATAGGCTCCAGGGCTGTTAGCCTAGTACACACCAATGAACCTATGAACCTATAATGTAAATTATAGCAAATCAGTCTGTAAACAGAATATGAGCAATGCTTCATGTACCTTATTTTTGTTAATTCACCTCAATTACACCTTGTGCCACTGAGAAAGTTAACTGACAGGTGTATTTTTGAAAGCTTACTATCCAGAGTGCTTCCAGCTGCACAAAGCCACCAAACATTTTTCATCTATCTAAGGCAACCTAAACTAAATTTTCACTTATTTTCCATAGGTAGTGAATTGTGTTTGTGTGATGCTAAGCAAGGAGCATATAGAACAGGCATTGCAGAGTTCTATGTTATGGAAATTTCAGTGAATTAAATGGAATGCATGGGTTTATCTAGCAGTGACCCAAACTAGATGTACATTCAAGTGAACAATTCTTCCTTCTCATATCTCCATGCAACATCAGATATGTACTTTGTAGAACACATTATCCGACCTGTATTTTGGACATATTATGTTACAGGTAGAATAATAAGCACGTCAGAATAATGAGCACGTCATTAGTAATAGTGAAAAAAAGTTAATTTTTTTAATCAAAAACACTATGGCATCACAAAATGTGATTAAATATATATTCTGACAATAATGTGCAAAAGTTTTATGCCAGTGGATTTTAACTTTGCATCAGATATTCTTCATTTATCAGCACTTACAACTTGTGCCACAGAGAAAGATACATGCTAGGTGGTTTTCTTCCCTGAGTACTATCCAGAGTGCTGCCAGCCATGCAATACTGCCTGCCTGAGTTACATGACTTATGTCAGCCTAAATTAACTTTTTCACCTTTTTTTATGCCATGAAAGTAATGGTCATGCTGTCAAGCAGTGGAGAAATAATACTAAAGAAGACAAGATATAAAGAAGCCATAATTGAAAAATAAGACTGTTGAGCTCCTATAGATCAGTCAAAGTACTTACAATAAGTTCCTTCTCCCTGACAAAACCTGACTAGGTGTATATCAGAGAAGGGAGACTGTGAAAGCTGAGTCTTTATGCTGTCAGGGTAATCAGCTATACCTGCAAGCCATTAATATGTAACACTTCTAAGTGCAATGTCATCCTTGCATTGCTGAAGGCATATACATGTAATCATGTAGCACTTTATACCACATTTGCCTTCTTTACACTTAGTGCAGATTGTAGTATTCAAGAATGCTTATGATTGAACACCTCAGTTGCATACTCATAGTGCTCACAGACCTGACTTTGCACTATATGAAGGTAATGGTGTAGACAGTGCCTTTGTAGCATACTGAGGAAACTGTTTTGAAACATAGCTAAATACTGGTAGAACAGCAGGACTTTGGGCATTTGACTACTTTGTACAGTGTTGTTTTGCTAAGGTATGTAGCTATTTTTTACAAAATGTTTTCATTTTGATAGTACAAAGGTGAAATACTGTGAATGAAGAAGACTATTTGTATGGTTTTTATGTAATATTATTTATCTGTTACTTTTGGCATAACCATTTCTCCATTTCCACAATTATGCTACCAAATGTTACATGACAAATGTCATTTAATTGTTATGTCATCCTTGCACACTTTTTGCAGATAATGATATTGTAAGTAAGTAGGGTGGTCTGGTGCTATTATCTGTGTTGGCAGGACAAGGAAAATGCGCTCTATTTGTGTATTTCTAAATGACTGAACTTCACAGCAGTCAATATGGCAATTATAAGAGCTTGGTGCTACTTATTCAATGCTGCATTAATAATGGATAAATTGTTAATGCAGAAATGCATTGCAAAGTTTAAGCATGTGTTATCTCCATTACAGAGGTGTTATACAATTTGTGTTGATTATTGAGTTCAAAATATACTTCTTTTTATGTGTTTATTGGGGGATCAGTGTGTGTGTGTGGGTAACCTGTGTGTACTCATAGGGCAATAATGTGTCAATATGAGAGTAATCAGTGCTATAATATTTTTAATCTATTTACATTTTCCACACTTTATTATCATTATTGCAGGTATGTATTGTGTCCATAGAGATTGTCACTGTCTGTTTCTATCAGAACACAGTCATTATATAGTTATGTAAAGGCTGTGGACAGGCATCCTTTTTCATATTTGTATGTGTGGAATATCTTTGGCTTTGACCTCGGTAATGATTGTTTGTGCTATCCTTTGCCTCTTAGTCAGAGACAGGGCATACTGTACACGCCTTCATCTGCCAGCACCATCTGCAGCTGGTGGTTCTCCTTCAGACTCCTCATCTTTATTTGCTACTGTTGCTGGACCTGCCTGTGGTCCTTAAATCTGTGGTCCTGTCCTTGTTGTCCTTAATGGAGCTGTTTCCTGAGAATGATATTGTGTAAGATGACATAGACTGTAAGTATTTAAGCACATGTGCCTGGGTTGTACTGCAGTGCACCTCCTGATGTGTTTAGATACTGGAACCTTTAATTAAGCAAACCAAGCGCATGTTCTATAATATTCCTTGTTTGAAAGTGGACCTTTTTGAATCCTTGCTCAGTGGGGTTGTGTGGGTCTCTCATGAGTGTCATGAGCCAGTACTCTAGTGCATAACCTGCATCCCTCACAGGATGCCCCTGACAGATGTCACCCCCTAGCAAACTCGGTGTACAGTTAGCAAGTGTGCCATATGAGTAAGTTGCGGAAACTGCCTGGGTAACCTGCACAAGCACTGTAGATGATCCCTTGGGCATAACAAACAACCTGATTTATGAAACAGAAATCATTTCTGTTCATGTATCTTCTTCCTTGTTCTCCTAGTGGAGCTTTTATTTCTATGCGTGTGTAATTTATGCCCCTCCAACACTTCAGGGAAGTGTGTTACTGCATATAATTCCTGCATGGCTATTACTCTATCCAGTGGTGTTCAGGTAAACAGATATGCCCACTTTTATAATAGCATTGCATTTAAAAACTGGTGAAATACTCTACAGGGAGATGCATGTGACACCTCTAACATATACATTGTGGTCTTTGAAAAGTACAGTATTTAAAATACATAATGCTAAGCATACCTTTGTTTCTACTGGAATGGGTTCACTACAATTTCCCTAGGGTTTGAGGTGGAGATGGCAGTGGTTGCAGATTTCTTCCATTGTTTCCCTGTGCACCCTGTATCTATCAACAATTTCTGTTTCATGCAGTCCATGATAAGTCAAACGGTTTCTAAACACCCTTATTCTTCTTGCCCAAGGTCTGTCAGCAGCACACTGATTTAAAGCCTGGTGCACATACCATGTAATATTATCAGTAGCAACCCCTACACCAAGAGTACACAGTTGCTTTATACCTTCCTGAATAGCTCCACCATATTGATTTAGTTAATTAGCATGTGCTTCAGATCCTTATGCTTTAATTAGCATATTATGCAATTCCACATTGTTGCGCAGTTCTACATGTTATGGAGAACTGCTTAGTGAACTGAATACCAAATTGTGCACTATCATTTTTGTGGCACTCTGCAATGCCAACACAATCATTTCACCTCATGTAGCCATTAATGAATCCTGGCTGAAAAGTTGGAAGTACATATTATGTTATATGAAACTGAATACAAACATTCACATTTTTTGAAATCTGTTGGCAAATAGCAACTATCATGATTATTCCCTTCTATGTAGTATGCTAAGATAATACTTAGGTAAAAATGTTTTTCTTGGCATGATGTAAATGTTCAATTACAAATGGATGAACAAATGTTTCATGATGTTTTGCCTGACTTCTGTGGTTGTAACTGTAGGCTAAACCTTTACTTAACAGATCATTATCCTGCCACTACATTATTATGCTTGATAACTATTTGTGAAGCCTGTCTTGTACCAAGTTTTGCATGGAAGCCAGCATAGAGCAACACAGTGTACTTCAGTACTTCAAGAAATAATTATGCATGCACTAACCCTTTGCCATTAGCAGAGCAAATCAACTTAGTGCAATAAAGAAAAGCAAATCAAAGGATTGACGTTTTCTGCTGAATGTTTGTAGGTCTGTATGACTGTATTACTTTTGACAGCAGGTTATCTTGATTTCAGAATGATGCTCACTCGATTCTTACAAAATCCATGACTGTCATTCTGTACTGCACTGTATTATGTACAACACGCATGTTTGTCTTACCAATGCAGATGAAGTCACAGCAATGTTTGATTAATAATCCAGTGGTGTGCAACAGTCAATGTGTATGTCATCTCATTATGTGGAATATGACAATGTCCCTCATACTAGCACAGTGTACATTAAGGACAGAATCTACATTTCGGTATAAAAGTATGTCATTACATGTGAGAATTATAGTGATGTAGCATTGTCCTGTGCACATATATGCATTTGTTGCCCAACCTGTGATGCATAGTACCATCTCTTCCAAACACTGCTTTTTACAGATATCAATTTCACATAAGTATTGCCCATCTACTCCTGTGGCATTTGTATCTAATACACTGCTTTCTACACAGTGTAACTAGATTGGCAGAAAGTTCAATACCCATCACGTAAAACATTGTGTGTGTGAGACTGTGTATAGTACTAGGTGCTATAGCCACATCTCCTGAGAATAATACGATTAACTGATCTGACAGTTGACCTATACCAATTTCTACAGAAACATCCTGTATATCACACACTCATGAGGTCATCCTGACAAAAGTGCACCCTGTCCCTTTAGGAATCAGACTTCACCTGTGGTGCTTGCAAATATTACAGTGCTCTCTAAATGGTGTAACTTAGATAGCTAGGAGGTTTGGTGCCCAACATAGAAGATGTATGTATGTGTGTGTGTGACAATGTGTGTAACACTCCTCTATGACACACTGATGAGGTCATCCTGACAAAAGTGCACTATTTCCTCTTAGTAGTCAGACTACATCTGTGGCACCTGTGACTAGTACAGTGTTCTCTAGATTGTGTAATGTAAATAGGTAGGAGTTTTAATGCCCAACAAAGAAGATGTGTGCACATGTGTGTGAATGTGTGTAACACTTGGTGTTGTATCCACTTCTCCTAAGAATAATACATTTAACTGTTCTCACAACTCCCTTATTCCAATTTTTCCTGAAACAATCTGTATGACATACACAAAAGAGGTCATCCTGACAAAAGTGCACTATTTCCCCTTAGGCTTCAGACTTCTTCTGTGGCACTTGTGACTAGTACAGTGTTCTCTAGATTGTGTAATGTAAATAGGTAGCAGTTTCAATGCCCAGCAAAAAAGATGTGTACACATGTGTGTGGATGTATGTAACACTTGGTGTTGTATCCACTTCTCCTAAGAAGAATAAATGTACCTGTTCTCACAACTCCCGTATTCCAATTTTTACTGAAACAATCTGTATGATATATACTAATGAGGTCATCCTAACAAAGGTTCACTATCTTCCCTTACAAGTCAAACTTTTGCTGTGGTGCTTGCATGTAGTACAGTGCTCTCTAGATTGTGTAACCTAAATAGATATGATATTTGATACCTACCAAGGAAGACTTGTGTGTGTGTGTGTGTGTGTGTGTGTGTGTGTGTGTGTGTGTGTGTGTGTGTGTATGGTACTTGTTATTGTCTTGACTTCCAATACAGAGAAAACATGTTAATGTGCACACAGCTCCCTTATCCCAATTGTAATGGAACATCCTTTATGAAATATGCTGATCAGGTCATCCTGACAAAAGTGCACTCTCTCCCCAAGAGTCAGACCTCTCCTGTGGTGCTTTTGACTAATCCAGTGACCTGTAGATACATGGGACATTTGTTAACCACGATGGAAGATTTGTGTGTGTGAAATGCTTGTTGATGTCTCTGCCTCTCCTACAATTAAATGTACAGACAACTCCCTTATCCCAATTTTTACTGAAAAATCCTGTATGAGACATGCTGATGAGGTCATCCTGTCAAAAGTGTACTCCTTCCCCTTAATAGTCAAGCTTCTCTTATGACACTCACAACTAGTGCAATGTGCCCCAGATTATGCAATTAGATAGGCAGGAGGTTCAATAACCACCATGAAAGACTTGTGTGTGTGTGTGTGTGTGTGTGTGTGTGTGTGTGTGTGTGTGTGTGTGTGTGTGTGTGTGTGTGTGTGTGTGTGTGTGTGTGTGTGTGTGTGGGAGGATGTCTACAGTTAGGTGCTCAATCACCCTCTACTCTGGATAAAGTTTTTAAAATGATGGAGGACTACTCCATCCCCTAAGCCTACCTTTCACATCCACAACTCTTTTGCAACTGAAGGGTGTAGATAGGCATGCAGTTTGTACTGCAATGATTACAATATTTTATACATTACACAAAGAAAACATTGCTTTTTTAGGCAATACTCTGTCCAAAAATTTGCAAATTAATGCTTCAAATAAAAGTTTCATGGGATGAAATATATCAATTTAATGTCTTATAGGGAAAGTAATGTAAACATTTGTTAAGTGGGAGGGTGTAGAATGTTTCCATTCTTCAAATGACAAGTGTTTTGTGTGGCATTTACAACAGTACATGAGTACAGCTTGAGATGAAATAACATTTGAATTTATGGTATACCTGAAAAGTATGAGAAGACAATATAATAGACTTCATAACTACCTGGCTACATAAACATTAAATCTACCTTAAACTTTATCATTTGGAATTGAATGGGCATATAGATCACTGAGAGCACTTTTGAGGAAGGAAAACTCACCACCATGTTCTATTATAGTTAAGTTCATATCTAGCTTAGAAAAAGATTAAATATTAAAACAGCTTGGTCCAGCCCACCTATTAAAATAGGTGAACATGTAGTCAGATTTGACAATGATTTTTTCCAGTTAAGTAATGAGTAAATGAAAATCTTGTTTATCTGATTAAGGAACTTAAAAAGAAACATATTAAAGCCACGTTGGTGTTTCCTGGAAAGATCAAATTATTTCTTTCTGAAAAAAAAAACAAAATATTTAGCACACTGAAGGAGGCATCCACTTCTGTTAACAGTAATAAAATCCTTAATAATGCTGAAGAAATGGAGTGGAACTGTATATCCCTGAAGAGACAGAGTGAGCTGAATTCCTGGAAAACTGCTTCTAAAATTAAAAATTCTAAAAACAAGTCACTTTATTCTATCAAAATGGGACTTTTAATTTCTGAAACAACAGAGTTACCCTTTAAATAAAAAGTTTGTACTGGATTTTAACCTTCAAAACATATGTAAGTATGTATTTATATTTTAAGATAAAACATTTTTCATGATGAGGAATATAAATGGTTAGTTTTACTGTTTTAAAGACTTAGTACATTTCATTTAACTAAAGTTATAACTGCATTTCAAAATGTTAAACAAATGCTTCCTGTAAGAGAGTGCCATTAAATTACAAGCAATATAATTGGTAACTTTAAGACTATATAAGTTTCATAGTTTCATAGTTTGGTACTAGGCTATCTGCCCTGGGGCATTTATAAGCCTAGCCATAGTGATGTGGCTTTCACCACCCCATGTAATGGTACAAAAGTGTACAGAATAGATTTAGAATACTGTGCCTCTGTCTAGTAGTGACACAGTGAAGACCCCCTTACATAATAGAATTAGTTTACTGTGCCTCTGTCTAGTAGTGATACAGAGATGACCCCTGGGGTAAACCTACGATCTCCCATCCACTCGTCAAGATTTCTCTTGAAGAGAGTCAGTGAGGGGCTCTGCCTAACATGAACTGGGATTCTGTTCCAGAGTATGGGAAGCCTCTGAGTTATGAATCTGTCCCTCCAGCATGTCCTATTCATATTTGTGCTGAGGTTTAAATCTTTAGCTCTCGTGGTTCTGATGGATTTGGATTTTTTGAGGTGGAGCATGTCCATCAACTCCTGCTTGGACATGGCCTTGTACGTCAGGCACAGATCACCTCTGAGCAGGCGGTATGCTACTGAATAGAGCTGGAGTTTCTTTAGTCTGGCAGCATATGACATATGTTGGAGACCCTTGATCCTCTTGGTGAGGTACTTTTGGGGTCTCGCTAGCTGTTGCAAGTGCCGGGTGAGGTACATACCAAATGGGGCATTGTACTCAATCATGGGCCTGATAAGGGAGGAGTATAGGGGTACAATGACCTCCTTTGATCTGGATGTGAATCCCTTCCTGATAAGGTGGGCAAGGTAGAAAGTCTTTCTAACCACTTTGACAACATGGGTGTCAAATGAGAGGTCACTATCGACTTGGGTCCCCAGGTCTCTGATTAGTTTTTCCGTACTCAGTGGGTTACTGTCTATGTGATAATTTGTGGGTACTTTTTTTTTCCCAAAGGGGATGACTATACATTTTTTGGCATTTAGTTTAAGGCCATGACTCCGGCACCAGCTGTCCGTTTCAGTGAAGCCTTTCTGTAGGATGTATGTGTCAGCTGGTGTATCGACTATGGCACCTAGTTTGCAGTCATCTGCGAACTTTGTCAGCCACAACCCTCCCATGTTTGCTTTCACATCTGAGAAATAAATGCCGAACAAGAGGGGTCCCAGGACAGAGCCCTGTGGGACACCACTTGTCACTGGCTTTGAGTCTGACATGGCTCCAGCGATTTTGACTTTATGGGTTCTATCCTTTAGCCAGTTTGCCACCCATCTTGTGACATATGGATTTACATTTAAGCTGTTGAGCTTGTCTATGATGCAAGAGTGGGGTATTGTGTCGAAAGCTTTAGCCAAGTCCAGGTAGGCTGTATGGACTGCTTTGCCCTCATCAATGACTCTAGTGACTGTTTTGAAAAAGTCAACCAGGTTCAAAAGGCAGGATCTGCCCTGTACAAAGCCGAACTGGGTGGGATCAAGTGTCTGTAAGTCCCCAATGTCTCTGTTTATGACTTCCATAATGATTCTTTCCATAGCTTTGCAGACCAGGCTGGTTAAGCTTATGGGGTGGTAGTTACCAGGGTCTGTAGAGGTGCCTCCTTTGTGGAGTGGGACTACTGTTGCTGTACGCCAGTTTTCAGGTACATATCCTGTAGTAAGGCTAAGGTTAAATAGCATTTTTATGTGCGGGTTTAGCTCCTCTTGGAGTTCACATAGCATGCAACCCGGGATACCGTCAGGTCCCATTGATGCTGTGTTTTTAGCTTTGCTGAGGGCGGTTCTCACCTGGACATCTGAGATGACAGGGAGGTTACATTCAGCTGGGATAAGTATTTCTTCTTTTGGGGGTGAGGGAGGGGAGAAATTTGCACTGAACCTGTCTGCCAGAATGTTGGCAATATCTGTGGGTTCAGTGTATTTTTTGTCATTGTGAACTAACTCTGAACATATCTGAGGGTTGCCGCCCAGGTTTCTAACATAGCTGAAGAAGGCCTTGTGGTTATCTTTAGTGTCCATAGCGATTTTTCTCTCAAAGTTGGCCTTGGATGTTTTTATGAGAGAACGTAGCTTTCTACTAGTGCTGATCAGAGATGCCTTCTCTTTATGGGATTTTGCTCTGTCGTGCAGTAGCTTCCTTCTTTTGTTATACAATTTGTTTATGGCTGGGGTCCACCAGACAGGACACCTGCCCTTGGTGGAGAGGGTCTTGGTTTTATTTGGGATTGCATGATCCATGCATACTTGGAGATGTCAGTTAAGAATCTTATTAAGAATCTTATGAAATGAGTTAATTCAGCTAGTGTGGCTAGCACATATTAAGAATCTTATTTTATTTGTTCAATTTTACTGTATATGTGCATTGCTGGGTTAACTGAATCTCAGATCTAAATATTATGCTAATTAGAAATGTTAAACAGCTCGTTGATGG
This sequence comes from Protopterus annectens, assembly GCF_019279795.1. Taxonomy (NCBI): domain Eukaryota; kingdom Metazoa; phylum Chordata; order Ceratodontiformes; family Protopteridae; genus Protopterus; species Protopterus annectens. The sequence goes on along the minus strand of NC_056732.1, from coordinate 1,170,763,364 downwards.
GAGATTTTAGAAATACAAGATATATAGAATGAGGAAGAATACAAGTAGGAAAATAACAGAAAATATATTTAAATAAACTGTTTTTAAGAAAGATGGCTAGCACAAATACCTGCAAATGGCAGAAATTAATGTACACAATCTGATATAATTTACATATAAAATCATATAAAATGTTTGAAAATAATCTGGAAGCTGACATTTGAAGCTTGGTCATGTGAATTTTGAAGTTTTGTACATGTGAATGTTATTAAATTCACTAAGACTAGCTGAATTAACTCATTTCATAAGTCAAAGCTGAAATTTTAGTGCTTTATTGCGGAATCAGTACATCCATTTTTATCGAAAGTAAAGTAGATTTTTCAATGTTTGAATCTGGGAGGGAAAATGTGATTTGAATTGAACACATTGTAACCTTTGAATACAGTATAGATTGCAAATACTTTTTGACTCAGCAGAAATAGCAACATATTGTCTTTGACCTCAATAAAGTACATATTTTTATGAAGTAGTTTAATAAGCTGAAGGATTTTTAAATATTGTGATTTTTGTTGGGTTAAGATTGTTACACAATTTTGAGATGTGGACACTTGAAGTTTAAAAAATAATACAGAGCTTTTGTTAGTTCTATAAAATATTTGTGTGCCTCTTAGCATGATAAATACATATATTCATTGATTTCCCTTTTGTATTAAAGTTTAGTATGATAAGATTACCTGTCACCTGTAAGTTTACATATGTCTTTATCTCTTCAGATCCCACTTTGCTGTACTTATTTATTTAGAGATCTAGTTATAATAAATGTTGAATGAAAAAATAATATGATTGAATAAATCAGTATGCAATATACTATTTGTTGGATTATTAAATATTTGTGATTAACAGAAGAGGATTATTAAGCTACTACTCGATCAAAACCCTACCTGAATTCACATGTGGGTCCTGTCAATAATAAGACTGGGAATTTGTTAGGTAAGGCAAGAATGTGCCTCACTTTCTCTAATGATTCCTCTGCTATATGCAATATTATTAAAAAAACATTGGAAAATAATACAATCAGATGCCAAATGTAAGGAGACATTCGGTGAAGTGCCACAATTTACTTTTAAGAATCAAAAATGTCTAAAGAGACTGCTCTGTTATAAATCTAACAGAGTTGTTAATAATAGGAATGAACATTTAGGGAATGCCATTTTAGGGACTTTTCCTTGTCGTAAATGTACTATGTGTTCTTATGTAAGTAATGATGATATGTATGTACACCCTGTGACTGGACATGTCTATGAGCTTAAGGTATATGCTGATTGCAATACAATGAATGTTGTGTCTTTAGCTTCCTGTAAGCTCTGCAGAATGTTTTATGTGGGCAAAGCTAATAGGTGTTTAAGAGATTGGATACGTGAGCATCTTTATAGTATCCGGAGAAAATGATAGTAAAAATGCCCTTGCAAAACATGTTACCCTGATGGGAACAATCATCATTTTAAATTTTCAGTATTGGAGATTTGTCAGCCTAATGTTAGAGGTGGTGATATAATAACTAAGACTGAATGTCAAGAGGTAAAATGGATGTTAATTTTACAAGCTACAGGTGTTGAGGGGTTAAATGAGTTCATCCCCCTTAAACCTATTTTAAAGTCACTTGATTTGCAGCATTAATTGCTTGTATTATTTAAATTGTAACTGCTATTTTTATGTAGATCTGAAGAAGTACTCTGTTATGTATGAAAGCGCTAATCTTTTATTTTACTTTATATATTGAATCAGTGCATTTTATTGGATTTATTAAATTTTCTTGCACTACTGCAGTTTGGTTCATTTTGACACAATAGTTATAATAAATGTTAAATGAGAAAATAATTCAGGAATATTTCATGGGTAATTTATAATATGATTACATAAATCAGTATATAATATACTATTTGTTGGATTATTAAATATTTGTGATTAACAGAAGAGGATTATTAAAGTACTATGTAGTAATTTGGGTAATAGTCTTAAATGGCAAAATATATAACTAACTTAATAGTTTGTTATTATTTATATATATATATATATATATATATATATGTGTATATATATATATATATATATATATATATATATATATATATATATATATATATATATATATATATATATATTAATTATTTATAAGTCACAGTAGCTTTTGGGTAGTTTTTGATGATTTTTTTAGGTATGGGTAGGTAGAGAGATAGTATAGTAGTTTGTCTATTTGATAGGCAAACTAGGAACTTTGCTATCTGTGATAGGTTGTGTTTTATTAGCATTATATACAGTTATCATTGTAGACTTGTCTTTGATTTTATTTATGAGTTTTAGTAGTTTAGTTGTAGAAAGGAATAATTAAAAAAGTGGAATGTTAAGAAAGTGATGGAAGAACGCATTAGAATCTTATATATAATTAAATTAATATGGTGGATGAATGTATCATATTATCTTTTAAAATAAATACTTTAAAATACACAATATGGATAGTTTTAATCAATTATCTGTTTATGTAAATGGATTACATAAAGGCAACAAAAGGAAGATATTAATGAGATATCGAAAATTATATAGAGGAGAAATTATATTCTTGCAAGAGACTCAAGTGATATAAAGATATGCAATATTTAAATAACATAGGTTATGAAACTGCTTCTTTTATTAAAAATAGGAGAGAAACTGCTATACTTTGGAGAAAATCTAGTGTAATATATAAAGTCATGGAATCCATTAATGATCCCAAAGGAATGTATACACTTGTAATAATTAAATATAATGGCAAACTCTATACATTAGCTCATTTTTCTTGATCCATGGAATAGGTGCAAGCATGGCTAAACCTAAGTACATGGGGGTATGGCTCCCTGCAGTATGGGCCACCAATGTAAATATATTTTGAGGAGTAATGCTATTACTATTGGTGGTAAGAAAATAGTGATAAGGGGTAAATATAACTGCCAGTTCTATGGTGTCATATATGCCGTAGTTTGTTGCCAATGCCCCACATTTAATATTGGGTAAACCCAATATTTATAAGCATGTGTATTAAATTCAACAGCAGAATACAAAAAATGCTTTATTTAGGCATATAAAAACAAATCCTGACCACAATTTCAAATTCTTGGTTATACAACAAGTTAAATGTGAGGCTAGAAGTGGACCTTGGAAACTGTATCTTGAGGAAAGAGAAGGCTGGTGGCAAGTTTATTTATTTGCTTATTCCCCACCAGATCTCAATGATGTAATGTCTGTTTCTAGCAAACTTAAGTTGAAAGTTTTTGATAGATGAATCAATTTCATATTTATAGGTATGCATAAGGGAATCTATGTTCTCTCAAATATTGTACTAGTGTATTTCAATACATTATTGTAATAAATTTTTTTAAATTTTTTTGTTAAAATAGTTTTTTTGTTATATAATACACATATATATATATATATATATATATATATTATTCTATATTATGTTTAGATTATTGTTTTAAGTATATATAGGTGTATAAATATATGAGCACATGTTAGTTTTTTTGTATATTGGTAGAGGGTTGTCTTCGTTGCTTGCTGTGCCTTGTATTTTTAAAATAAGTTTAAAGTGTTTTTTTTTAATTGACCATTTGCTTATCAATTAACCAGATTATTTATTTATTGGTTAATTGCATATTATATAAAAGAGTATTCATCTTGTTTAGAGGTTGTCTGATGAAGTCAGGTGATTCCTACCTGACAAAGGCTCTAACTGTTGGATTTGTCTTTGGTGACAGCTTGGTCTCCAGCTTCGTGTGCAGTTTTCTTGGATTTGTTTTTGTGGTTTCTTTATTTGGATATATGAGGAAAGTAAAAGAATTTATGAGTTACCTTTAGGAACAAATTGATAATTTTTTATCTTTGAATGATAATGGTCAGGTGAGTAAAGTTATACTATGGGACCCCATAAAAAGTATTTTAAAGCTAAAAAGGGAAGATGGGCTAGTAATAAAATGAAAAGTAGGATAAACAGTTCATAGGTTCATAGGTGTGTACTAGGGTAATGGCCCTGGAGCCTTTACAAGCCTAACCCATAGAAATGCCCTGACATTATGCCACCTGACGTTAGTTCCCAGTGCCTCTATCAAGTAAAGCCACTGGAGTGATCCCTTGGGTGAACTTTCTATTTCCCATCCACTAATCAAGACTTCTCTTGAAGAAGGCCAGTGAGATGCTCTGCTTGACATGTATGGGAAGTCTATTCCAGAGTATGGGCAGTGTCTGGGTTATGAACCTGTCCCTCCAGCATGTTTTGTTGATTGTGGTAATGAGGTTGAGGTCTCTGGACTGTGTGGTGTGGAGATATTGGGATTTCTTTAGATGTAGCATTTCTATTAGAGCTGGGTCAGACATGGTTTTGTAAATCAAGCAGAGATCACCTCTTAGTAGATGATTTGAGACCGAAAACACCTAGAGTTTTTTGAGTCTGTCCATGTAGGACATGTGTTTAAGGCCTAGGATTCTCTTCATGAGGTACTTTTGTGGCCTTTCCAGCTGTTGCATGTGTCTAGGGAGGTGCATGCCAAATGGGGCATTATACTCAATGATTGGCCTCATGAAGGAAGAGTAGAGAGAGATGATGACCTCTTTCTTCATGGATGCAAAACCCTTGGTCATGAGATGTGCCACATAGAAGGACTTTCTGACCACAGTGGCAATGTGGTGGTCGAAGGAGATGTTGCTGTCAACCTGTGTCCCCAGATCTCTTATAACACTTTCAGTGTTCAGTGGGCTCCCAATGATGTGGTAATTAGTGGGAACTGAGTTTTTCCCAAAGGGGATGACAACGCATTTTTTGGTATTAAGCTTAAGGCCATGGTTTCAATACCAGTCATTGGTCTCAGTGAGGCCTTTCTATAGGATGTCTGCATTACTTGGTGAGTTAATAATGGCTCCCAGCTTGCAGTTATCTGCAAACTTTGTCAGTCAGTGTCCATCCATGTTGGCTAGGACTTCTGGGAAGTAGATGCCAAACAGGAGAGGACCCAGGACCGATCCCTGTGGGATTCCACTTGTGACTGGTCAGTAGTCTGACTTGGAGTCCACTACTTTCACACTGTGGGTTCTGTCTGTGCGCCAATTTGCAACCCACCTAGTGATATAGGGGTTGATGCCTAGTTTGGTGAGTTTATCAATAGTGGGGAATGGTATCAAAGGCCTTGGCCAGATCAAGGTAGGCTATATGAACTGCCTTGCCCTCATCTACAGCTCTGGTGACTGACTCAAAGAAGTCAACCAGGTTGGGCAGGCATGATCTACCTTTCACAAAACCAAATTGCTTGGGATCTAGAGTTTGGATATTCCCTATATCCTTGTTAATTAGGTCCATGAAGATGTGCTCCACAGCCTTACATATCAGGCTCATCAAGCTAATGGGGCAATAATTCCCAAGTTCTGTAGTTCATCCCCCTCTATGGAGAGGGATGACTGTAACAGTATGCCATTTTGTAGGGACAAAGCCTGAGATGAGGTTGTGATTGAACAGGGAACACAGATGTGGTGCCAGTTCACTTTGTAGTTAATGTATAACACATCCAGGGATATTGTCAGGTCCCAAGGAAGCTGTATTTTTGGCATTGGATAATGCAGCCTTAACCTGTGCTGCAGTAATGATGGGTGCCTGGCATTCCTCCATTATTGTAATTGGTCCTTTAGTAGGGGAGAGAGGGGTAAAGTTGGCACTGAATCTTTTGGCCAGTATGTTAGCAATATCTGTTGACTCAGTATGGGAGGCACCATTGTGCAGTAACACAGAGCAAACCTGGGTATTGCTCTTGAGATTCTTGATATAACTATAGAAAGATGTGTGGTTGTTTTTAGTGTCTGCCACAATTCTGCCTTCATAGCTGGCTTTAGAAGTTTTGATGAGGGATCTCAACTTTTTGTTGAGGCTAATAAGGGTTTTTTTCCAGTCTTGGGACTTCTCCTTTTTCTGCAACAGTTTCTTCCTACTGTTGTAGAGTTTATTAATGGCAAGGGCCCACCAGATTGGCTTCCTTTTTTTTGGAGGAGAGCATCTTGGTTGATTTGGGTATGGCTAGTTCCATGCATTTATGTACGTGTTCGTACAGTGCATTGGTGTATGATTTGGTAGTCATGCATTTATTTTCCATTGAGATGGGTTACATGAAGTTAGCCACGTCTGTTTTTAGGACCCCAAAGTCAGCTTTGGAGGAATTTTAATGGTGGTTACCTTTGCGGGGGGTGTGGGTGAGATGTGGATTTCCATGGTGATTAGTTTGTGGTTGGATCTAACCAGGGAGGAATTGACTATTGGTGTAGAGCAATGATTGCCTATGTTAGTAATAACCAGGTCAAGGATGTTGCTTCCTCTACTGTGGGTAAGAATGAGTTGCTCCAGATCATTGGAACTGATGAATTCCAGGAAGCATTGGGCCAGTATATTGGTGCATGAGTAGTTTTCCCAGTTGATGGTGGGGTAGTTGAAGTCACCTAGTATGAGACTGTTGGGTTGGACTCTAGTAGTTTCCAGGGTGCTTAGGAACATGGAGTGAAAGCCTTGGGACATGGTTGGGGACCTATAGCAGGCAACAACCTGAATCTTCGTTTTACCCAATGTTAGGTGTACCTGAAGTATCTCAGATGTGTTATGCTGATCTACTAGTGTGAAGGTGTGCATACCCTATATGAATATGGAGACACCACTGCCTTTGGTGCTTTGGTCCATGTTCTGGGGCCTAAAGGTGTGGAATGAGTTATAGTTATAGCCTGGCAGTGCAGGGATGCTTTCTGCTGCTTTAAACAAGGTCTCCATTACAGCACAAATGTCGATGTTCTCCATTTTGAAGAGTGCTTCGAGCAAGTTCATCTTGAGATGAGGTTGTTAAGAATACAAGATGAAATACACAAAGCAAGGTTTGAACAACAAAGAAATTAGATAATATTGACATCATAAAAAATTAATGACAAAATATCAAACACTTTAATGCATAAAGTGCAGATAGCTTTAGAAAAAAATAAAATTGCATAATTATGCAGCAACTTCAAAAAAATCTACACAGATTTGCTAATAGCAGTAAGATTTTAAGCAAAAAGGCACAAATAAACTATATCTGAAATGATCACACTAATAGACTTACTTCAGACGTAGAGGAAATCCTTATTATTTTTTTTAAAAATGCCATGTGGAACTTAATAAACATAAATTTAGTAATCTTCATGATTTACAAAAATGACAATTATTTGAAAAAAAACTGCTAATAAGCTTAATGACCAACAATTATCTCTGTTGAATAAGCCTATTACCCTGATAGAAGTTAAAGAAGCTTTAAAAATGGGAAAATGGTAAAGCTACAGGGTTAAGTAGTTTAAGTATGGAATTATATAGTCTGCTTCCATAAATATTTTAAAATTACTGAGTGACATTTTTAAGATAATTCAGAGTGACAAAACATTTTCAAGATAATTCAGAATGACAAAATAATTCCTTACTCATGAAAATTTTCTATAATATTGCCTATACTTAAACAAGGAAAGGATAAGTTAGTTTCTTTATATAGACCTATTTAATTGTTAAATATAGATTATAAAATATTTACTTCCATTTTTGCTACAAGATTAAGTGATATAGTAGATTAATTAATAAAGATCAAACAGGATTTATGGTCAATAGATTAACATACAATAATATAAAAAGGATAGAAACTATCTTACATTTAGCAAAATTAATGAACAAGAAATTCATCCTAATAAGCTTAGATATCAATAGAGCTTTTGATTCTGTAGATTGGAACTACTTCAAAACTTTAGAAGCATCTGTCTTTCCAAAACAGATCATTGCAAAATTAAAAATCCTGTATAGGGACTCCAAAGCATATGTTAAACTTGGATCATACATTTCTCAAGGATTCAGTATAAACAAAGGCACAAAGCAAGGGTGTCCCTTATCCCTTCTACTATTTGCATTAGTTATTGAACCCTTAGCTAATAGTATAAGAAACAATGAAAAAAGTATGGATTCTCAATTAACAGAGAGTGTCAATCTAAAATACAGCTTTTTAAAATATTTACTAACTCAAGCATATTTAGGTTATTCAAAAAGAAATAGATGAGGGAATTGAAGTTTCAAGAAGTATCACTGCTGAAATTTAATAATAATAAAACTGAAATTTTAGTTTTAAATCAATTACTGTAAGTTTAAAGATAAATTTAGCTATAATTGGGATGGAAAAGAACTGCAATATTTAGGAATAAAAATCAAGATTTGAGTAAGATTATTAATAACAATTTTGAAAAAGTGTTACTTCTTATTAAAAATGAAATGGGTGTTGTTTTTACCTTAGAGGCTAGGTTATTGCTTGTTAAAATGATTATATTATATAAGATTATATATGTATATTGTATTCAATAGATTTAATACCTGACAAAAAACTTTTAAAGAAAATGTAAAAACATTAAGTTCATTTTTATGATATCCTAAAATGCCAAGAATTGCTTATAGAAATCATGTAAGATTCTTGGAGTATGGTGGCATTAGTTTCCCAGATGTAGAATCATATTTGATTGCTACAAGTTTTAACTCTATTATACTTTGGATAGTCACAACCTACACTAGTCAATGGAAAACCATCCAGGAGCAGCTTATACTAAATTCTTATAAGTTTATTAAATACGATAAATTAGAAATATGTAATAAGCCTTTCATCTGGTTAACAAAATTTACTTTAGAAGAAAATTCATTTCAATCTTTAGACTCTGCATATATGAAATACATTCTTAAAACATACGTTTTTAAAACTCCATTACTATCAAAATGGAAATGTTTATGCTTTCCCATTACACACGTCTAGCTTTAAGGAAATTCAGAAAAATGGTAAGATGAATTTACTAAAAGGGAATGGATTAGTATGATGGTCTAATTGCTTTGAAAAAAAAGGAAAAAACTAAGTCCCCAGAATATTTAATCAAAGAATATAAGTTGGCTGAATCTGCTAATCAGTTAATATTATAGATAAGTAAGAAATGACATGAGTTTGTTGGTAATATGAGTGAAGAGGAATAGAACACTATTTCCCATTATATGAATGTTATTATCAAAGGTAGATTGACTTATAAAGAAGCTTGTTCAAGTTATCTAAGCTAATTATAAATGATAATAATAATAAGTTTGATGCAAAATTCTGGAACTTTTTAGATAGTGGACTGAATAGATGGTAAGAATAAAACTTTGTTACTTAAATCAGTGAGTTAAACTTCTTCAAGTTTATACTGGTACATTTTTATGTGGAAATATAGGCATAAAATGTCTGTTACTCCCTATGAAATCTCCATGTTTAGTAAAATGACTTCTTCAGTTTGTTGGAGATGTAGTAAAGATGTAAAAGCTGATGGGATACACATTTATAGATTGTGAGAAATTAAATGTATATTGAGAAGAGATAAGTATGTTTTTAAGAGGTTATGGTCTGATAATTATTCTTTAACTAGATCAGTAATATTAATGAATGTTCCACTTCCTGTATGTGCAAAAGCCAAAGGGCAAATAATGTTTTAGGCTGTCTTGCCATTTGCTAGAAAAGTTATTAGAAAAAAATAGAAATTGAACTTAGTACAGTCAAAGAATTTTTAAATGTAACAGGAATACTATGTAAAACTGAAAAAGAAGTGATCAAAATAAGATCTATAAATCATACTAAGACTTTTAGTAGTTGGGATAACCTTGAAATGTTCTATTGAAATAACAAGACTCTTAATATATTAATTGTACAAGATTACCTTGATGATTCATGTTTTACTATCACTGTATAACTGTATATACAACTGTATAACAACATATGATGTTGAATTTCTTCTTTTCTATGCATATATTGTAAATATGTTAAATCAATAAAAATTTTCTTTAAAAAATGAATTCTCCTATGGTGCTTGCATGTCTTACACTGTTCTCTAGAATGTGTAACTAGATAGGCAGGATTTATGAATACAACTGTTTTTAACTTCTACAAGCATGACTGCCAATGAAGATTCTGATGAAGTCAACTGGCATTGACGAAAGCGCTTAATGTTTATCTGTAATAAACAAACTTCTGAGGACTCACAACGCTAGTGCTCTTTTTTTGGTTTACCATGTGTACAGCATCCACATTCAGTGCCTGTTAACATTATTGTGCCTTATACTGTAGTGCATGAATGGCAAAGTGTTAGAGTCCTCCACCATCCCTTTCAACTCATAGATTGTTTACCACACATATCGTCTGATGTAATTAGCTAGAACAGGTAGAATGTCATAATAATGTTACACTTCCACTGTGGTGCTTGCTGTTCATCCAGATATCATTAGTCAGTAGAGTCACATGGCTTGCTGTTTAGTTGGTGACAGGTGCAACTTTAAAGGAATGTACTAACATTACATAAACACCATTGTATCTAGTTATTCATATCATCATTATTTTGTTGGACAATGATATAGCATCAGACATTGTGATTGCATGGCAGAGAAATGTTTATTCAGGGCATGTTGTGTTATGAGTGCTTCTTTGGCATATGCATTGAGTACTGGCTTGTATAAAACACCTACACAGATAGGCTGGTGTTCAATTCTGGGACGGTGTGTCCTACATGATGGAAACAGCTTCCTTGTCAAGGAAGTAGTCATCTTGTAATGTTCAGTGTTGCATGGACAGTAACGTGTACTTCCTTTCCAGCATTGTGAATAAATATGAGTGTTCATATCATATTCATACCTCCTGTGTTATGACACTCCACCTAAGCTAATTACATCAGTTATTTATTAAAGCCTTCATTACTATCTGATATGGCACATAGAGTCAATACAGGGGTCTGGTGAGAGTCTTGTATAATAGGCAGGGTTTTAATCTCTTTATATCTGTCTGTCAGACAACAGTGGCTTATATGCAATATTTAAGGTGCACGCAAATGACCACTTTTTTCAGGCAGTTTCCAACCAGATAGGTAAACAACGTACCTTATATGGCAAGAAAGTGCAGTAAGAACTTTAAGGGTGTTCTTGCTTACATGACTGATACATGTATTTCAGTTGTGACCATATTGTTATGCATCTTTCTGATATCTATCCTAGCATGTGTTTGAAAATGACATGAATAAAATGTTTGTTGGGTTGTTCTTTGCTCATATGCACTATCTATTCTCAAGGTAATTATGCTCTGTATTGCATGTTTTTCTCTAAACATGTCTTCAGTATTACAATTCTTTTCATCACACTGTACAGCGTATTGGCAAATTAATGGTTTTGTAAGCATTTCTTACTGTATGGCATGCTACCAGACCATCAAAGACTGTGATTGGTCCTCTGTATCAATGCTTTCTATTGTGCTGCTGCTGTTGATTTGCCTCATGTTACCGATCCCTGTAAATCCATGTGAGTTTGCCCAATAGTACTATGTCAGATATATTTGCTAATCAACAATGGCAAAACTGAACTCCTGACATGTCACCCACTCTGTCTTGTAATTTGTCACTTATTCATGTTGTTTGTTATTAGACTGGCATGTAGCATTTATATAACTATACATCACTTGTCTATTACATGCTCATAGATGATGAACATCTTTCCTACTGGTGCCACTGTTACTTCTTTGGAAAAAAGATGTCCATTTCTCAGTCACCTGACATCACAGCTGTAAGGTCCTTTTACTCTTCTGCATACATGCTGAGAAGGATAATACAGCACTGCTGTCATCTTGCATTCACAAATTACTTCCATATACATCTCATAGGCACTAAATGTTATCTCAAGTCAGCATGTAATCAACATGTACCTATATCACCTATTCACTGCCCTTTGTTACACAGCAGCTTTATGTCCCTGTCACATCCTGTATTAACATGCCCATTCTCATTTGTGTGTATAACTGAGGAATTGTCGTTGACATTAATTATCATTACAGCCATATTGCCAGATTTATGTCAGAAATGCTTCTTATGCACTTTCGTCACAGTTGCCTGTGGGATACAAGTACACTTTAAACATTTACCCTCTTTAACATTAATTATTCATTATAACAACATTTAGTGTACTAATTCCTCTATTTCACTTCCCCTCATTCTGCATTGTTGCCCTGTATTTTCCCTTGAAAGGTATGGGCTACAGCTCATGCTCGAATATGAGCATTGCTTATATGCGAGCTGTTTTTGTTTACATTGTGTGCTTGTGCTTGCACGTACCTTTTCATGCCCACAAACACTGTTGCTGGCCACAAAAAGGTGTTTCAATTATGTAGGTGTGCTGAGCAGCATGCATATTTTATTAGTGCTGCTGCCGCTCATCTTGCTAAGACTCTTATATTGTGTAGGCGTAGCGAGGCGGCTACACAGTTGTTAATGAATTCTAGGGCTTATTCTTTTTATATTCTGTCAATACATTTCAGAGTTTTGTTTTTCTTTGTAGAAATAAAACAAAACTTTAATTTTTATTATTTTTTTCATAATTTTACTAGTCCATTAACTTGAAAAGGCAAACACTTACTCTATCTCAGTTACAGCTTCTGCATAAAGATATTAAACAGAAGCTCAGTACATTTTAATTTCTAAGCAATATTGTATGTTTAGCAGTTCATTAAAATTAACATAGTAGCATTTATTTAACAGAGAAAGTATTCATATTTATGCAAATTTGCTATCTGAAAAGAAGAAAATTAGTTGGGATTTTAAATACATCATCTGTGTTGCTGTTTAGAAGTGATAATCACAATGCTTATCACATTAGGCACACCAAAGTGCCAATCTTTTTTATTTAATAATGACAGCCCCATGGTTCAAATACTGATAGACAATCACAGAGTCTTCATGCACTTACATAAATATAATTGAATTTTTAATGTGATTTGTGTGACATAATTGGTTACTGTGTACCTCATAAGAGATAAGGATGAGGCATAAGCAATAAGCTAAAGCTGATCACATGTTTTGTCTCTTCTACAATTAAGAACTTTAAACCGACCATCAGTTTGGAAGCTTTGTCAGAATCTCCTGCCATTGTCACATGCCCTTAATGGACCTATCCCTGCTTCGCTGAATGAAGTTAAAAATCTATTAAAATTAAGACCATGTTGGTCCAAGACTTACAAAAAAAAAGAACTGCAGAGGTAGAATGGGCAGTCAATGCACAGAAATGCAAAATCTTGCATTCATACTGATGCAAATCCCTTTAGTGAAAAGCATATCAGAAGGTAATTGTATATCACCATACAGGTAACAGGTGGCCTTGTGCAATCCTTAATATATGTTTTCAAAAGTAAAACAACATTTTCTGAGGAAATTATATAAGTGTAGCAGCACCCACATGTGAAAACCACATCCACCGAAGTATAGGTTTGATTACTAAACTCTATATCAACTTTTAATTAGTGGTATGATATTTGGATTTTGAGCACCATTGAATTCCACCATGTTTGAACAATGTTTGTAAGATCCACATCTTCTGTCACCTTTCACTATGGTTTGTCAATATTTTGATCATAAGTTAATATGCTCAATGTCTTATCACTATAATGATGCAGAGCTGCAGCCGTTTACATTAATATTATCTTTGTAGTATAGAGCTATACACAACTTATTTTTCACTGTTTTAATCTCTAATTTGTATGAAATGATGTGTGGCTTTAGTTCAGGATGTCAAGTGACTACTAGGCTGGCCCACCTAAATGTTTAAGAAACAAGCAAACAAATACATGAATCAAATGAATAATTATTGCAGAAGAGCCCATTTTTACTGCGGCTGTTTTAATAGTGAAAAAAACATTCTATTTAGATGATAGAAGCCTACATTATATTTCAAGATCTTTCAGTTTTACTGATTTAGATTTTCACTTATATAGCAGAGATGCAGTGCTGCCCTTTCTCATCAGTGGAGCTTTTCACAATACTGTAAACATTAGCGTAGTAGCTGAAGAATTGCAGAAGTGCATAATCAATGAAGATCTGATTTTGAACTTCTTCAGGAAATTTTTAAAAAATTCTAAACTATAAGTATCATATCACAGAATAAGGACAAGATACGTGAAACACTACCCAGCAGTAATGACCCAGCAGTAATGACAGGCAGAATTTTTCCAACTTTTTGTATGTAGTTAATTTATGATGCACATATGTTTAGATGAAACCTTGCCAGAATTCCTTAGCAGAGTAAATAGTTTTCTGTAAGACTGTACAATTAAAATTTCAACATGACTTAAAACTAGTAAAAAAAAAATAATACACAACTTGTTTTATGGCCTTCCTCCAGGTATTTAAATATTATTGTCACCTCCCCACTTCCACACATACACACACACACACACACACACACACACACACACACACACACACACACACACACACACACACATACACTTACACACCCCACATGCATAGGTTCTTAGGATCATAGGTTCATAGCTGTGTACTAGGCTAACAACCACAAAGGTGTCTCTAAGCTTTTCATTTTTAAACATAGCCAAATCTCTGACAAGTTCTGATACCCTTGATAAGTGTAAGCAAGTGTTTGAGAAACGAAACATTTACAAGCAGGGGCCTGGGAGATGAACCATTTACAGGATGCCTGTGTCCATTTGAGACATAGGTGCAAACCAGGGATGAATTTCTTATTCCCCGTCCAGTTTTCCAAGTTACAGTTGGGTTAAGCACGAACTCTGCTTCACATGGATGGGAAGCCTGTTCCAGAGAAGGCATAATCTCTGGGTTACATACCTGTATCTCCAGCAGGTCCTATTTTATATCACAGGCAAAGTTTAAGTCTATAGAATGGGTAATTCTGGTGCTGTTTGTTTTGTGAATATGCAAGGAGTCCAAAAGGGTGAGGTCTGACAACGCCTTGTATGTCAGGCAAAGATTTCCCCTCAACAGCCTGTAGGAGACAAAATACAGAGATAGGGCCTTGAGGCAGTCTGCATATGATATGTTATATATACACATACCTCATTTTTTGCTTGAGTACGTTATAGTTAATTTCAAGAAGATCAGTCATGGAATATTAATGAAATCCAGTTAGAACTGCATAAAAATGAAAACTCTTTTTTATATGTGACCTACAGGACAGACAACTTAAAAATCAAGAGTTGTTCTGTTAAATTAATGCACTTCCTCAGTTTTGTAGTCAGATAATAAGACTAGTTCTGCTAAGCTGAGGAAAAGAAGTCAATAGAATTGCTTTCACATTAATTGGTTCTTCAGGGAGTGTAGGACAAGATGATATTCTAATTGGTTAGAAGCTGCCACGTTACAGTGTCCTACTGATCAGTTAAATATACCATACTGGGCATTCCTTCCAACTAAAGACTTCATTATGTAGACAAAAATCCCACCAGACTGCTATAACAAAAGCCACAGACATCCCAGTTATGTCTATATTGTGCACAAGACTTGAGAGGAAAAAGTAAAGCATTAAGCCTAGCTAGCATCCTGCTATAATTTTCTTTTTATTTATTTTGTTCCACTTGCTGGTTTGAGTATTACGTCAAAAGACAGTCTTAAAGTGACTACAAATGCTATCTCAATGGAGTAGTCAGATAAAGTCCAGACTACAAGCCAAGCTACCTGGATTTGATTAGACATGTGGTTGCTAGGTGGACAGGTAAGGGTAATGGAGAGGAGGGTGAGGTAATGCCTCCCACCTGTCTCAAAGGGAAGAAAAGGAGGCACATTTCTGAAAGGCACGTATTGAATGTGAATCCCCGTGGAGACCAAATACCTTAGGAAAGTTAATATATACATATAAACATGCACGGGACATCAAGGTCAATGAGAGAATTTAATGACTGAGTTATTATGAATGTAAGAAGGAGCAATTTCCAAGATTTTATATTGTATCTGTCATGACTTATTATATAGTATTGCTTGGATTTATTTTTAATATTAGGCTTCCCATTCTAAAATTCATAGGTAAATAGTAGGAGAGCTACCATTGAAGGCTATTTCAACGCTGTCCAATTTCCATCTTTGTGCTCAAATTAACCTATCCGTTTGGTGGCCTTACCCATCCCATTATCGATAATTATATCTTATTCCTAATGAGAAAAACCAGGACCATACCATAGATAATTTGAGGGGACTCATGTATGGGATAAAGGTTTTTGGTGCTGCCTTTGTCCAGTCTGTCCTTTCTGGAGTTAGTTCTCCCCTGCAGTAAACACAGGCATATTTTTTTAAATAAACTAGACCAGATGTTGCCTTACAGACCAAAACAGACAGAGTTCACTTGTAAGTAATATTTAACAAACAGAATGCATGATAATTCAGGTTATTGTAAGTAGCATGGTTGAACTCTGCAAAATATAACAATGTATTCAATAATATGTCAGATCAGTGAAGTATAAAATGATACAGTAATAACTTTGGAACGATGAGATATGCTTTTCAGAAGTACAAGAGTTATAGAGTAGGCTTTTCAGACTTGGTAGATGCTGGCTAGTGAAAGTGTGAATTGCTGTTTACCACTCTCTCTAGATCTGATGGTGCCATTTTTTATGAGTGTACCATTTATTTTGTAATCATACTGTATGCCCTTTTTTCAAGTATTGCAATGTCATGGTTACTGATATTAGAAGTGCGGACATTGCTTCTGTACCAGATATGCATTTTTGAAGAATGTTTTAGAAAACTCTGCATCTTTTATTGAATTGATTATTGTGAGTCTGCTGAAAGCATCATTGTACTGGTTTATTCAGAGTCAGTTTCCCTCAGACGAAAAGTCTAAAAATGAACTTGACCCTGGACTATGTACAGTCACCACAGGTAACATGAAACATTGACTTATTTTGTCATATTACATTACCAGTGTCTGAACAATTGAATTTCACATGGATTAACATTTAATGTCATTAATGTGTCTATTATTTCTATATGTGAAATAGTTTTGAATGATTTAGCAAGGTTAAGATAAATACCACATGCTATCAATTCACAATCAAGTGCTGCTGTTACCTCTTCAAAACATGACACAAAATTCAGCAGGCACAGTTTGTTTATTTATTTATTCATCCATTCATTCATTTACTTAGTTACTTATGTTCTTTCTTTACAAGGTAAGTGAATTTCCTGCCACTAACCAGATCAGTCGGCATATTGCGTTTACTTTTGCTATTTTGTATCATCTGCCATGCTTTTGATTCTCTGTATTATTGCCTAAAGCAAGTAGCGTAACAGTCCCCAAAAGCCAGCCAACTGACTAGCAACAATACAGGATTAGACCGTATCTTGTCTATCCTCAAACACAGCTGTCTACTAATAAACATTTGCTCATACTGACTAAGCAACTTGTCAGTAATTTCCATGTGGTCTTTTAGTGTTCATAAAAAGCCTTCTTGACTTGTTCTCTGTTGCACTGTCTCCAAACCTAAGCAGGAGTTAGTCAATACACCTGCCCAGGCTATTGACTGGGTACCATTATACCCCAATGTTAATCAATATAATACATTGAGCTACTCCACCACCACATTAGAGATTGTACAGGACAATGTTGGCCCATTTATATAGAACAGGCTTTAACGGCAACATTGTCCTTAGTTATGCACAGTGGCTGCTATGGATAAAGCTTACAAATGTTGGAAACACGACACCTTTGGATATCTAATTACTGTAAACATGCCTACATCACAGAAAAACAACTTTGACTACCAACAACATTTTTAAGAGAACTTATATCAGGGACAGGCAGGAGGCTTTATTTTATTCTCTCACACATTTCTGGAAACAGTACCGATGATATTATTGCTTTCACATGACAATCTGCCACTCATACTGCTAATGACAATTCAAACTTTGACAAAAGCTATCAAAACCATCAAAGACATTGCTAACAGATTTCCTTTGCAAGCTACTCCAGTGAAAACTTCAAGTGCAGAAAATCTTTCTCAACTATATCCACTTGCAGTGTATTGCCCTAACTTTTATTTTAAAGAGATAACAATCAGTGAAAAGAAGTGCATACATGTCAACTCAGATGTTGCTTCAACCTGCCTTTCCTAACATAGCACCCACTGCCATTGCAAAAACACTTATATATATAATTAATCTATTCTAATCTTCTGAAATATTTCCTGCACCATTCAAACACTCCATCATCATTCATCACCCAAATATTCCTACTCCCAAAAGAGTATAAAGATTATACACCTCTTACTAATTTATGTCCTCTTAACAAAAATGTTGAAAGAAATCAATTGCAAACAGATTTTTGAACACATAAGCCAAGTGCGGCCTGCTATGTGATGAGCAGCAGGGCTTCTGCACCTCCTGTAGCACCATGATTGCATTTTTACCACAAGTGAAATCATTTTCAATAACATAAATGACATTCAAACTATAGGAGGTATACTTACTGATATGACTAGGACCTTTCAGATGGTTGATTGCCCACTACTACTTAACAAACTTGGTAAACTTAACTTTGGGAGTATTACTTTAAAAAGGTTTTTAAAAGCTATCTGTTAAGTAGAGCCATCTGTGTATTTACTTTCAACTCCATCTCCAAGATAGGCACCCTCGGGAGTGGAACACTACAATAATTTTCCTTGGCTGTCTCCTCATGTCACCCTTTATGAATGCTTTAACACATGACCAACAAATCTCAGTATAATCATGTACACAGATGACCTGCTGCTCCTGGAATCTATCAAAACTACTGAAGATCTCCAATGAAACTTATTGGCTTCATTCTACTCAAGATGCAATTGAACTTATAAAAATAAACCCTTTCTTAACCCAAAAAAGTTCAGTACCACTGTGTCTAGCCCTAAGCTAAAAGCTACAATGTTCTCCCACTTGCTGGAAAACAAAAAATAGTGGCACTCTTCTTCCTAACATTACTGACGAGATATTTTGACCTAACTAATTCCTTATCCATTTTATAATTGTATTCATTTTATGATTTGATATTATTCCTTATACATTTTTAGTCATCTGTAAAAGCACTTGCCCAGTTAAATCTGTCACAGAATCTCACATATTCTTCCACAATCTCACATATTCTATCACCCTCTTCCCATCATGCCATAGCCAGAAATCTTTTTATCCCAAACTTGAATATGTCCTAACATTAATAACACCTCCCTCCAGTTCCAGCACACATGAAATGCAGAAGGAAGAACATAAAATATGCAAATGTATCCTATCTTCTGATGTTTGGAATCACCACTGTGACTTTTTAAAAAAGTTTCATTCATATATAAATAACCAGCAAAGCTGCATTATTTCTTAACTCTCTCCTTTTACAATTATCAGACAAATACACTGTCCAGCTGTTCAAACAAAACTGTTCATCAGACAACAAACATAGTCCTTTAGGGAGCAGTCATAAATGTATCATTACCCTTGTTAGACTCTACTTCAGAACAGCTACAGGAGACAGGGTATTTTAAAGATGTGGTCCTGCTATACTGAACCAA
This sequence comes from Protopterus annectens, assembly GCF_019279795.1. Lineage (NCBI taxonomy): Eukaryota > Metazoa > Chordata > Ceratodontiformes > Protopteridae > Protopterus > Protopterus annectens. Next base: position 1,170,743,952 of record NC_056732.1, on the reverse strand, counting down.
TTACCAGCTGAAGTGAGAGAAAGTGAGACTTTTGCCACATTTAAAAATAAATTAACCTGGGTATTCAATAAACTCCATGTAGGTTTAATGTGAAGCCTACACAAGGTTTAAGTGCTTGTGTGGTGAACAGCAGTGCTGGTTGCATATGGAATGCTACGCACCATGCTTAAATGTAAATAAGTGCAGTTTCATTGCCGGCAACAGTGTTGATGGACAGGGAAAAAGTGTAAAGCAAAATGGACAGCAGCAGACATGTAGACCTGTTTAGCTATGGACAAAATAGGTTTGTGGGATTGTGTGAAATGCCACAATGATTACCAGGGTTATTAATAAAGCAGTGTATATAGTTACAACACATTACATGAAGGCATATACAGTGCAGAGTATTGTGGAAACATGTTTTGGGCATACTGAATAAAAGTTCTGCAAATGACCAGTAAGGGTACATAGACTGCATTATGAATAAATAGTCAGGGGAAGTGTGTGTATTGACAATACACAAAGATGAATTGCAGTGGCGGCTGGTGACTTCAAATTAAAGGAGGGCTGCAGGAGACAGCTGAATGGGTGGGGCCAATGGGAAGGGGTGTGACCAACTATAAAGGGGTGGAGCTATGCTCAAAACCACAACAACTGGAACTTTAATTAAATACGCTGCCCTGGGTGCCAAACAGTCATTACGAGAGTCCAATCAAGACAAAATGAAGTGTAGAAGAAAAAAATATTTCAATGCATTGGCTACATGACAACTTACTTAATATCCAGATGGAAACAGATTGTGAGGCATGACAAAATAAATTACTTTTTAAATACATTACTGAAATGCCAGTCAAAATCAAGTAGAAAAAAACAAGCATCACTCAACTCAAACCACTACTCCTTGCACTGCAGTTCTAATTATAATTTATATTCAGCTTTATAAAATTGCCAAGTAACATGCTGAAAGTAGCAATCTCTGTGATACCCCCACTTGTCAAAATGTTTCTTATCCAAAAGACCTGCTGCCTGACACAACTATCTACTTGTTTCATGGGGACAACATGATCAAAGTAAAAAATGAACAGCAAACAAGAAATAAGCTCAAGATAAATTGCTTAACGGATTCCTGCACAAGTTATGGACCACACATGATAGATTGGCATTCTGTTTAGTTTACGAGTAAAGCCTGCAAAGATGACTGCAAGTCTCCAACAAAAGATGACTGCAAGTCTCCAACAAATGTAATGAGCTTCTGAAAATACTGTAATCCTGTCCTTTTATTACAAATACTGCCATATGCATTTCAATACCCAAGGCTTATACATTATCTAGTTATGTAAATATTCTCTGCATGGCAACAATGAAAAGGCTTTCAATGCTGGTAATTCTTTAACAGTATGCTTATTAAAGCTTACTTGCATCTTACAATCTCCGACAAGCTTACCTGATGGTCATTAAATCATTGCTACTTAAACAGAGCAACAGGGCACTGTGACAGCATGTATTTCCTGAATAATAAGAAGCATAAATCAACAGTATAAAAATATGACAGAAAAACAGAACATTCTGCAAAATCAAGGACAGATGAAAAGCCATGGTCGTACTTGTGGTTTACCTTGGATGGGGGAATACTCTGCACACGTACACTGCATAACTGTTCTTTGCCTTCCTTGGACACATCCAGAGCCACTACAATGGGGAGTGGGGTGCAACAAGTATGTCACAATTTGAAATGTCTCTGGCTGACGGTGATGGCTCTAACACTCATACCTCTCAACTTCAGAAATCTGGACAAAGCCATACATAGAACTAAAAGTGGGACACAGGCCCAAAAATAAGGACAATTTTTAAATATTGCTCTTATTAACTTAGATAATAGAACAGTAGTAGGTCTTGCATTAGTACGAATTTTCTGAAGGGTATTAAATATGAAACTCAAATGTCTGCCATTATTTTCTAACTTCAATTTTTAATGACTTGCCACTAATTTGCCAGAAAACCACAATTTTATGAAAAACAGACCAAAAATGTGATGCAAAAATATAAAGTTGCCACACAATACAGCTGGGAACCTGTCAAAAAAGGGACACCTTTTTAATATTAACACTGTTAACTTGAGCAGCTAACAAAATAAGAGCATCTACATGTATTTCCAAAATAAAACTAATCTATAACTCTGATCATTACAGTTATATATAATTGTAAACCCTCCATGTTTTCTTCCAAAATTGCCATTTTGAGGAGGGATTATTAGGGGAGAGCAATATTTTAAGCCAAAATTGGGGACAACTGAGAGGTTTGGATATTCCTAATTCTACAAAGCGATGTGCAAGTACCTCTCAACCTCTTAATGCAGGAAATCTGGACAAGGCCAAATATATTGGTGGAACGTACAAACACTACTAAAAATTGCTCTTGTATATACTTAAGACAGTTGATAGAATAACAGGTCTTGCATTAGCATGCATTTTAATGAAGGTTATGACGTCTGAAACTCAATGTCTGTCATTTAGTGACTTCATTCCTAAATGATTTGCTAGAAAACCACAAATTTTATGAGTAACAAACCAAAAATAAGAAGCAAATATCTATGCATTCTGCAAAAATATGGACAACTGAGAGGTATAGTTCAACCGGGGCTGTCTGAGTTTGCTACCCCCCCCCCTCACAAAATCATGGTCGAATGGATCCTCCCCCCTGCAATCATTCCAGAGTCCCATTCTTTGGTTATTTTGCCCCATTTACCATAAACACTGTAATTTGCATACTGCTTTACTTCTGCGATGATTTAGAATTCATTTGAAAGTTTTATTTTGCATTTTACAGCACAAACCCTAATAGATATATTGAAAATTAGAAAAAAGAAAATATTGGCCGCTTAGTAAAATGCTCTCCCCTTAGTATAATGCAGTTAATAGTTGAAAAAGTTAATATAGGGAGAGTGGCATAACGAACAGTTAATGACACACACTATCAAACCTTGAAAATGGCGCCAAATGTATAAATTCAAAATCTCAGTAGTATCAGCAGTTTTTCACTTCACCGCAAATATATTCAAACTAATTCCTCTCATTCATGGTTCGTATGTATCTTCTTACATATCCAAGTAAGTCGCAATGTAGCAAACGACATAAGCTCACAAGTGCGTTAAATAAAATAAAAATGTAGTTTATTGAAATATGCAATCTGGCAAGCACTTTCACCCGTAGGCTTCATCAGGCCAATAGAGTAACAAATTCTAAGTGCTGCCTTTATAGTACTAAAACATGACATCACTTCCTTAAAATCAATTAATATGATATATTTATACTTAAAGGTATAAACATCAAGATAATTATTAAAATAATTAAAATACTCAATGAGTAATCATGCAAGAAAATCATATTTACATAAAACAAAATATAGCGTAGAACTCTGCTATCTTTTAAAAACATAAGTGAACTGAAATGCTTTCCTTTGTAATAGTTCAAATATGTTGCGCTAAGTTCTTCATCTAGCACTTGCACCACTTAGAATATTCTTGCATAATTGTTATTTGATATGTCACTTTGTTCAAATAAAAATAAACTACTATTACAAATGACTAATAACAGAAAGTTTTTTCACTATAAACTTCAAGTTCCATAGGTAATAAGAAGCTAAATATACATAACAACCACAGAACTGGGCTATTATAAATTGGGACAAAACGTCCCTTTGCAGCTTTCGTTGCATGTATAAATCATTACGATCTTCTCTCTAATAACATACATAGCATACGAAGCAATATTAAAACAAGACAGTTGTGAGGGATGATAATGTGAAACATCCCTTTGCAACATTCGTTAAATATATAAATATGTGACGGTCATCTTTGTATTTAGATACAATTGCTAGAGCTAAAAATTCACAATATCCAGTTTAAAACAATTTGGCATTTCACTATAAACTTCAAGTTCCATAGCTAATAAGAAGCTAAATATACATAACAACCACAGAACTGAACTATTATAAATTGGGACAAAACGCCCCTTTGCAGCTTTCGTTGCATGTATAAATCATTACGATCTTCTCTCTAATAACATACGTAGCATACAAAGCAGTATTAAAACAAGACAGTTGTGAGGGATGATAATGTGAAACATCCCCTTGCAATGTTCGTTACATATATAAATATGTGACCGTCATCTTTGTACTTAGGTACAGTTGCTAGAGCTAAAAATTCACAATATCCAGTTTAAAACAATTTGGCATATCAATTATGTATTTCATAACTCACTAAATGCCATCTTACCCAAATTGCTAATTAAGCTTAACTTATTTGAATATTACTGATAACAAATAAAATAAAAATAAAAATTATAAAATTATAATCATAATATATTATTTGTTATTTAACATGTCATATATACAAATATAAGCTCAGCTTACTAGTATAAAAATACCAAAGTGGATATCAATGGGATATGTATCAATTAAATATATCATGGTATAAAGCATTTCTTCCTTAATCATATCATATATTTCATAAATGTATAATGTTCCCCTATATATATATATATATATATATATATATATATATATATGTGTGTACTAAATAGCTTTCTAGGAGTGAAACACAGATAAAGAGATAAATTATTATAAATAAGAAATGTATATTTATCTACAAATATAACCTATATAGGATGGATATGGCAAACATATAAAAATCTATAAATATATATATATATAAAATATAACACAATTATGTATCATGTATACAGCATAAAATAAAATATGTAATTTGTGTATGTAATAAAGCATATGCATATATACCTAAACATTCATTAACATAAAAAACTATATAAGCTATATAAAATATAACTCAAAAATAGATAGGCGATAATAATGTATAGTATGTACATGTGATGGAGCATATATATATATATATATATATATATATCTATATATATCTATATATATATATATATATATATATATATATATATATATGTATATATATATGCCTAAATACTCATATATGTATAAAAGCTATATCTTAAGTCTTCTATCTTTCAACATAGGACGAATTGGTATCCTATCATTCAAGCCTGGATCTCTATCAGCCCTTAGTCGTATAATCCATTTTGTTTCATTTTGCTCAGTCTGATTGCATATAGGCCCTCTTCTAATTGTAGGATGATTCACATGCATCCCCAGAAATCTAAATGTATGTTCTATAGATGTATTCATAACATGTTTCGATAATGCATTTTTATCTATTTAATCCTAATATTGTATAGATGTTCCCGGATTCTTTCTTTAAGTCGTCTGTCTGTCTTGCCCACATAAAATGCTGGGCAAGACTGACAGATAGCAAGATATACAACATCTGAGATATTACAATCAGCTTTAAGATAGAACCTAAAAAATTGTCCTGTTGTTGGATGCACAAAACTGGGTGTAGAATCGATCATCTGGCAAAAATTACATTTTTTGCAAGGTTGTGTTACCCCATGTTTTGTGCTTCTAGATATTTGGACATTGGTTCTATTGGGATTACAAAGCATCCTATATAAGTTAAATTTATTTCTATAAATAAATTTGGGTGTTTTGCCCACTACCTCTCGGATAGTGGGATCCACTTGTAATATATCCAAATATTTCATATAGGCTTCTCTAATGTCTTTAACATCTTCAGTGTAATGAATTGAGATTTTTCAATTTTGGTGATCAAATTTATTATTACTATCTTGAATTATATTAGATTTACTTTGATCAGCAAAATGTTTATAATCCCAAATGAACCAATGTCCAAATATCTAGAAGATAGAAGACTTAAGATATAACTTTTATACATATACTATCTTGAATTATATTAGATTTACTTTGATCAGCAAAATGTTTGTAATCCCAATAGAACCAATGTCCAAATATATCTAGAAGATAGAAGACTTAAGATATAGCTTTTATACATATATATTATACATATATTATACATCCTATATAGGCTATATTTATAGATAAATATACATTTCTTATTTATAATAATTTATCTCTTTATCTGTGTTTCACTCCTAGAAAGCCATTTAGTATATATATATATATATATATATATATATATATATATATAGGGGAACATTATACATTTATGTAATATATGGTATGATTAAGGAAGAAATGCTTTATACAATTATATATTTAGTTGATACATATCCCATTGATATCCACTTTGGTATTTTTATACTAGTATATTTGTATATATGACATGTTAAATAACAAATAATATATTATGATTATAATTTTATAATTTTTATTTTTATTTTATTTGTTATCAGTAATATTCAAATAAGTTAAGCTTAATTAGCAATTTGGGTAAGATGGCATTTAGTGAGTTATGAAATGCATAACTGATATTCCAAATTGTTTTAAACTGGATATTGTGAATTTTTAGCTCTAGCAACTCTACCTAAGTACAAAGATGACGGTCACATATTTATATATGTAACGAACGTTGCAAGGGGATGTTTCACATTATCATCCCTCACAACTGTTTTGTTTTAATACTGCTTTGTATGCTACGTATGTTATTAGAGAGAAGATCGTAATGATTTATACATGCAACGAAAGCTGCAAAGGGGCGTTTTGTCCCAATTTATAATAGTTCAGTTCTGTGGTTATGTATATTTAGCTTCTTATTAGCTATGGAACTTGAAGTTTATAGTGAAATGCCAAATTGTTTTAAACTGGATATTGTGAATTTTTAGCTCTAGCAATTGTATCTAAATACAAAGATGACCATCACATATTTATATATGTAACGAATGTTACAAAGGGATGTTTCACATTATCATCCCTCACAACTGTCTTGTTTTAATATTGCTTCGTATGCTATGTATGTTATTAGAGAGAAGATCGTAATGATTTATACATGCAACAAAAGCTGCAAAGGGACGTTTTGTCCCAATTTATAATAGCCCAGTTCTGTGGTTGTTATGTATATTTAGCTTCTTATTACCTATGGAACTTGAAGTTTATAGTGAAAAAACTTTCTGTTATTAGTCATTTGTAATAGTAGTTTATTTGAACAAAGTGACATATCAAATAACAATTATGCAAGAATATTCTAAGTGGTGCAAGTGCTAGATGAAGAACTTAGTGCAACATATTTGAACTATTACAAAGGAAATCATTTCAGTTCACTTATGTTTTTAAAAGATAGCGGAGTTCTACGCTATATTTTGTTTTATGTAAATATGATTTTCTTGCATGATTACTCATTGAGTATTTTAATTATTTTAATAATTATCTTGATGTTTATACCTTTAAATATAAATATATCATATTAATTGATTTTAAGGAAGTGATGTCATGTTTTAGTACTATAAAGGCAGCACTTAGAATTTGTTACTCTATTGGCCTGATGAAGCCTACAGGTGAAAGCGCTTGCCAGATTGCATATTTCAATAAACTACATTTTTATTTTATTTAACGCACTTGTGAGCCTATGTCGTTTGCTACATTGCAACTTACTTGGATATGTAAGAAGATACATACGAACCTTGAATGAGAGGAATTAGTTTGAATATATTTGCGGTGAAGTGAAAAACTGCCAATACCGCTGAGATTTTGAATTTATACATTTGGCGCCATTTTCAATGTTTGATAGTGTGTGTCATTAACTGTTCATTATGCCACTCTCCCTGTATTAACTTTTTCACCTAATAGATATATGTTAAACAAAGCAATGCAGTCTCACAATGAAAATAGACTTAGCAGTAAAACTTCTCTGCCCTTGAAACTCACATGCATTGAAACAGCATTAAAACCCACATTCAAAGAAAATACATTTTGCTAGTGGCAGATAAAGATTAACTCTGGGCTGTTTTCAAAATCATAGGCCCCTTGAACATGAAACATACACATGCTCTTTGATACACCTTCCTGACTGTATTACATTATATTCCTTGTAAAATACAGTGCAATTGTTAGAGGGCATTTTAAATTTATTGTTTTGAACATTTTTCCCGTAAACAATGAAACAAAATGCATGCACCAGTGACAAAACTGCCAAATTCAGAACATTTCCATCATAAAACGTCTGCTCAACCTTCTATAGTCCACCATTATCAGTAAATATGCACAATCTCTGAAGTAATAAAATCCACATTAAAGAAATCTGTAACGAATAAAGAGATTGCTGCTAGCAAACAACTTTATATGTCATTGTTTCATCTACAAATAAAGTGCCTGTTGCCCTTGAAGAATAAATTGCCTATGTTACATGCATTAAAAAAATATATAAGCTAGTAATACCGCAATAGGGAATGGATAGCAAACTGATAACAGGTTCATAGTTACTAGGTATCTTTGCCAAAAAGGACTGCAGCATCCACCCCCTTTACAACACAGTACAGTATCAGCAAATCATCTGTCTACTGTGGGAGTAGAACCCACAGCCTTCTGCATCAAAACCAAGTACATTACCTGTTGTGCTATTAACAATGCAAGCAGACTTAGCATAAGCAGCACTTAACGTTTGTTCCCCTGCAGCTCTCAGCTCCTTGTAAAATCTATTCGACACTCAGCTGTATCTCTGAACTTTACAGCACAAGAAATCTGGAAAAAGCCAAAATTTATTGGGGGGGGGGGCAAAAGGCCAAAAACCAGGGACACATTTTAAACATTGCTTGTATAATGTTGGAAAGTTTCTAGAATAAAATGCTGTGTTACCACCATACATTTCACTGCCACGTCTTGAACCCAGGGGACCCTGTGCAAAACAGTCAAAGAAACATACCACTATGCCAAATCAGCTGAAACAGAGGAAGACAAACTTAAATGGCTACTATTTAGTGAATTCAGTTCTCACCATAGCTGTCATTCTCTTAGCAAAAAACACATGAAGCCAATAATGTGGGAATACAGCTGCCAAACATATTCAGTGAATTCAGTTCTCACCATAGCTCTCAACCTTAGCACAAAATACCTGGATGAGGCCAATAATGGGGGAATACAGTCCCAAAAATATGGGCAAATTTCAAATATCCATGTTATAAGCATAGACAACTGCTAGAATAAAAGTTTTTTTTTACCATGTACTTTCTGAAGAATATGAAGTCTGAAATTCAAATGCCTGTTATTTTTTAACATTTGTTAACCAGAAAACTAGTCTGACTTGGAACAACACTAAGCCAATTATCAGTAGAGCAGGGAGAAACATTCCAGACACATCTTTGTAAGGGATGGGAGGGCATGCAGACGTCAAAAAGAAGGCACCCCACCCAAGAATCCAACCAGAGAACATGTAGCTGTCAGGCAGCAATGCTACCAGTGCACCACTGCACTACAAACCTTTGCAAGGAAATATGAAGATACAGAAACCACAGATTTTATGAGGAACAGAACAAATATGAGGCAAAAATCTGCAATTTTTTACAAATAGTGGTGAGTAGGGATTTCAGGTCCTTGCCACCTGCATCCAAGGTACCGAGTTCAAGCCTGAGTATTTCTACCCATCACTATGTGTTAACAAGGGCATTTCACATGCACACACACACACACACACACACACACACACACACACACACACACACACACACACACACACACACACACACACACACACACACCTTACCTGGAAATGGGTCCAGAAGCAGTAAACCAGGTCCAACTCCATTGTTTCGAAGCAGCAAACCTGTGCTTGACTTAATGCTTCCCTGCAAGAGCTTAGAACTCAACTTACCTCACTCCTGATTGGTCCTGTGCTCGAATCCCTGCTCACCTCTCTCCTGATTGTTCCTGTCTGCAGATCAAGCAGGCCAGAGCTCCTCTGTTCTGTGCAGTCATCTACCGCACAGCATCTTGGGCATCTGCGGGGCAGAAAATACCTTCTCTGCATCTGGACTGCTGACTCAGGTAGTCAGAGTTTGCACAGATTGCAGGGAAGTCTGAGTGTGTCTGCGGATGCATGGCAGTTCTGGTACTCGTTAAAAGAGAAAATTTTTTTCTTTAAAGTTTATGTTTCACGGTTATTTATTTCTTTTATTTCTAGGTGGGAGGGCTGCAGTCCTGCAGTCCAATAGCACGAGCCACCCCTGATGAATTGTAGGAATGAATACAGGGGAATAGAACAAGTGAAACATGGTAATGATCAACAGGTGAGGGTATGTCAATAAAGACAGTGGTAGCATGAACACTAATCAGATATCAACATGATACAGTCACCTCTGAGGAGTCTGTAGGAGACTGAGTAGATGGACAGGGCCTTTAACGTGTCTGTGTAGGGTAGATATTTGAGGCCCTGGATTCTCCAGGTGAGGAACCTCTGTGGTCTCTCCAGCTGCTGCATGTGCTTTGTGAGGTACATGCCTAAAGGGACATTGTACTCAATAATGGGTCTTATAAGGGAAGAATACAGGGATGTTATAACCACCTTGTCTCTGGATGAGATACGCTTACTAATGAGATGGGCCATGTAGGAAGCTTTCCATACAATGGAGTCAATATGGTGGTCAAAAGTCAGTTTGCTATCAACCTGGATGCCCAAGTCCCTCATGACTGATTGTGTGCTAGAGACCTTGTTATTAATGTGATAATTTGTGGGGACGTCACTCTCCAAAAGGGGAAGATGATGCAGTTTTTGGCATTCATTTTGAGGACATGTTTCTGGCACCAGTCACTTGTTTGAATGAGACCCTCTTGGAAGAAGTCCACATCACTAGGGAAATTGATGGCAGTGCCCAGCTTGCAGTCATGTGCAAACTTCATCAGCCATAGCCCACTGCTTTTGGCCTGCACCTCAGAAAAGTATAGCCCAAATGACAAAGGCCCCAAGACCAAACCCTGGGGTACACTCCTCATTATAGGTCAACTGCTTGAAGTGGCATCCTCTATTTTGACTAGGTGGGTTCTACCAGTGAACCAGTTTGCTACCCATCTGGTAACATATGAATTGATGCCTAGTTGAGAGAGTTTATCCATTATACTTGAGTTGGGAATAGTATTGAAGCCTCTGGCAGGTCAAGGTAGGTGGTGTGCACCATGTTCCCCTTGTCCATGGCTTTGGTGACTGTCTCAAAGAAGTCGAGCAAATTTAACAGGCATGACCTTCTCCTTGAAGAAACCAAACTGTGTGGGATTGAGTGTTTTGATGTTGGCCAATGTCCTTGTTAATGAGGTCCATGATAATCCACTCCAAGACCTTGCAGACCAGGCTACTTAGGCTAATGGGTCTATAATTTCCTGCATTGGTAGACGCTCCACTTTTGTGCAAAGTGATGATAGTGGCTGTCCTCCATTCAGGTGGGATGAAGCCGGTACTCAGGCTTAGGTTGAATAGCGTGGCTAATGCTGCTGCAAGTTCCTGCCTGAGTTCATGTAGGATACAGTCTGAGATGTTATCGGGTCCCTTGTAGGCTGTATTTTTTGCCTTTGAGAGGGCAGTGATGACTTGCTCCCTAGAGATAAGGAGAGGGGTCAGGTGCTGGGGATGTCCTGATTTACTGATGGGGGGACAGAGGGGTGAAGTTTTCACAGCAGATCTGGGTGCTTCCTTTGAGATTGCAGACATATGCAAAGAAAGCCTTGTGATTGTCTTTAGCAGATGTGGCCAATTTGGACTTGAAGTTCGCTTTGGAGGATTTCACTAGTACTCTTATTTGCTTGTTCAGACTAAGGAGAAATTGTTTCTAATTAGGCACCTGCTCCTTCTTGGTCCTGGACAGCAATTTGTTTCCTTTTAATATACAGTTTATTTATTGCAGATGTCCACCAGACAGGTTTACTCTTCCTTGAGGAGGAGGATTTTGTCCTGTCAGGCATTCCTGATTCCATGGAGCTATATAAATGCTCATATAGTACTTTGGTGTAGGTTTGGACATATGTGCCCATTCCTACATGGGGAGGGTTGTGAAGCTGTTTACACCTTCCTTCTGGAGGTTGTAATCAGCTTTCGAGAGTTTTTTTTTTGTTTGACTTATCTGGGGGGGGAGTTCAGGGGGAAATGGTGACTTTGAAAGTGATTGCTAGTCGGGTATGACACTGTAGGGATGCTGCAGTGGTTGCTCATGTTGGTTAATACCAAGTCCAAGATATTTTCACCTCTTGTGGGGATGTCAACCAGTTGGTCCAAGGCATTTGCACTGATGAAATCAAGGAATATCTGGGCATTTGTGTTATGACATGAGTATTTTTTTCAGTCTATGGTTGGATAGTTAAAGTCGCCCGGGATCAGGGTAAAGGGTTGAATCTTGGTAGATTCAAAGAGGTAGGTGGAGTGGGAATCTTGAGTCAAGTTGGGGCCAGTAGCTAGCTATGATTTGAATAGGGGTCCTGTCAATGGTTAACTGCACCTAGAGTGTCTCCTGTGAATCATATTGTTTGACCAGCATGGAGTATATATGTCTTTTATATATATTGCAACTCCACCTCCTTTTGCTTTGCTGCCCATGGTTTGGGGTCTGCATGTATGATAGGATGAGTAACCTGGTATGGCTGGGGTTCTCTCCACAGCTTTGAACCAGTTTCTGTGACTGCACAAATGTCAGCATCTTCCAAAGTTAAGAATGCTTGCAATGATTGCAGTTTCATGTTTAGACTCCTAGCGTTTAACAGCATGACCTTTAATTTGCGTTTTGATGAAATTTTCATATTGATAGTTTTGACTTCATGGTATTGGCTAAAAAAGGCACTATGGGGAAGGCAAGAACCTTTGACAGGAGCCTGAAGCCCAAGGAAGACAGATGCAGGCCATCACTGGCAAAGCATTGTGGTTTGTCAATCATGACTTCCCAGGCTGTCAGGTACTAGATCATCTTGGAATGACACCAGAAACTAAGTTAGTTGTTAAATTCAATCATTTTCTGTTTGTACTGAGACATTATACTGGGAGACAGTAGAATGCTGCTTAAGGCAAGGAGCATACCTGCCTGGGACATGTACTCTGTGAGCTCAATCATGACTCTCAGTGTTCTTAAAGCCGATCTGTTAACAAATAAAAAACTGCTACCTTAGAATCTCATGGTCAGTTCCCTACAAACTGTCGCCTATTCTTATTTTGAGCTACCAGAGAGGTGTGTATAGTTTGTATAGAGTAAGACATTCCAAACAAATGAACACTAAGGGTTTGTAAAATGATTTTGCCTGCTTACTTTAACCTCATCTCTGTATAGCTTGTATCTGTGTCTCGCATAGCTAGTACCGTTTTCTCCTGTTTCTCATACTGTATTTTGTGACAGTAGTGGATTTGTTACTTAATTTGCCAGAGGGCGGAATGCTCTAATTTGTCCATAGGTAGTATTGCACTGCAATTTATCTACAGTGTCTCCTGTATCCTGCTCTGACTTCCGGGTAAAAAAAAAAAAAAAGCTGTCTAGAGTCTTAAATATTGGACAGTGTGTTGTTTGTGGAAATGCTTTACTGTTGGGTATTTCCCTATCTAGTAGCTGCTTCTCCTGAGTCTTTTGCTCAACCTTTTACCTCTTTCTCACAGTTAGAACGTGGTAATACGGCCTCAATTATATTGCATAACAAATTGCTACTTCTCCCATGATTTGTCCTTGTGTTTCTGGCTTTTGTCTATCTTTCCTCCTTTGTTTTGTCCTTTTTTCTCTGCTTTTCACTGGTCTTTCCCCCTGCTTAAAGTTAGACTGCTGTAATATGCTATTTCTGTACATTACATTGAAGGTGTTCTACAGTGATGTGTCTGCATTCTACTGGCTTGTGCTGAAGTGTTTATTTCTCATGTGTGTGGCTTTACTGTCTTATCGACTGGTTTTGTTGCTGTGTTTTATTTCACCCGAGTGTCACTTTTACTGTCTTACTACTCTGGGGGTGTTCATAAACTAAAGAGTGATATAACAATATATACATTCTGTTGCCTCATGCTTGGCTGATTATCTGAGAATGTGACTGACTGTAATGTTTTTGATTTTAACTGCATATACATATTACTACTCAGTAATTTGTTAATAACCTTTCCTATGCTTAGCCATATATCTGAGAACATTTTGACTGTAATTCTTCTTTTTTACAATTGTAACTCTGCTTACTTCAGTTGCATGATATTGCTGCCTTACCTGTGAATGTTATGCTTTTCAATTTTACGGTATACCATTACCATTGCTATAGTTGATGCCTATCAAAGTTTTTGTTTTGCTTAATTGTCATTGCTTACTGCTTTCTAGTACTAATACTTACCTGAAGCCCTCCATTGTTTTCCTGTAGTGTTCTCACTCACCCCCTACACTCACTACATACCTGCAATTCTCCACCATTAACAAATACCTGCACTCTCTCCCTTACATCCAGCACACCCAGAGTGCACTCCTTGCTCTAGTCTCCCCACTCACATACCAGTCCTACCTTATTTTTAAAATCGTTTTTTTCTTAAAACTTGCATTTTATCTGTCTCTGGCCTAGCACTCAAGTGTGGGGTCATTTACTGCACTGTTCTAACTTGTTGATACTTGTGAACCTCTGCTTTCCTTAAAAAAAAAACAAAAAAACAAAAAATCTTGCTTTTTTCCCACTTTAAAAAAGTTCAGTTGCAGATTTGCTGTTCTGAACTGTTTGTAAGTTTCTTGGAGGCCATTGTTTGCTTGGGCTAAAGGGAAGTCTCTGTGTTCATCAGTGACAGTGATAAACATTGAGCAGCCTGCCTGCCCCTGTGGGAGTGGTTACTGCCTTGAAACTGTAGTTTTATTGGCCATTTTGGGTCAACTCCAAACTCCTTGATCTCCCTCTCTTAAAACCCTCTTTTGCGCGTTTTTGCGCATAGCACAACATCGGGCAGCGCCGCCTAATTGGGTTTAAACTATCCCTGGCTCCACAAAGTCTGCTCTTCACTTTTTCCCTTAGAACTGCTCTATCTCTCAAATTAAACACCATATTCTCATTCTAAGGCCCTCACTGGTCCAAATAAGTAATCTTACAAGTTAGCACTAATAAACCATAAGCACTACTTACTCTTATACTCTCTACGATTACCTTGTCCCCTATTGGTCCATTTTAATTCAGTTCCCTATATTACTCTAGCATGTCCAAAGGTCAGTCAATGGTTTCCTCTCCAGTCCAGCTGGTGAATCTTGGAATTTTGAGGTAATGTTACAACTGTCCCATGTACACGGACAACCCTCTCCTCCTCCAAACAGGTTCAGATATATGTGAGAGATGCAACCATATAGCCAAACTGGAGGCTGAGCTCTCTCATCTCAAAACTGGTGTAACCAGTCAGGAGGAGAAGGTAACCTCAAACAACACAATTCCAGTATCACATAGTCCTACCACAACAGCGAACCAAACACATAAAAACACAAAAACATACTCGGAGGCTCTAAATAAAAATCTACCTAAGCAACAGAGACCTCCAAAGCAGACATCCAAGCAAACGCTACCCCAAAAAAAAACACGTACAACACATAGCACACAAAGTCAGTGTGCCAAGCAGTCACAGCCCTTAAGGCTGAATAACACACCTGATACTCTTGTAATAGGTGACTCTATTGTCAAACACACTGACGTCCCGCTCACCAGGCTGAATAAAGAGAAGGTCACAATGAGCTGCCTGTCAGGCGCTAGGATCCGCCACATAACGCAAGCACTCAAGTCACTCCAAAGCAAATACAAATATGACTCAGTCATTGTACATGCTGGCGGTAATGACCTGAGACGTACCTCCCTCGACTACATGAAAAGAGACATAGAGGAGCTCTCTGATCATATAGCCCAGGCCGCTATGACCCTGACCTTGAGCAGCATCTTACCCTCACCTAGAATGATGCCACAGTATAAAGACAAAATGATCGATTTTAACAATTGGCTAAAATTTTGGTGTCATTCAAAGGGGATCCAGTGTCTGTCAGCCTGGGATGACATGCTCGACAAGCCACGTTGCTTCGCTAGGGACGGCTTGCACCTGTCACCCTTGGGCTTTTGGATATTGGCAAAGGCTCTTGCCACCCCCATAGTGCCTTTTTTAGGCAAGGCTCAAAAGTCAAACCCACCTCCATAGACAGCATAAGGAACAAGAAACTAAGGGTAATGCTGCTAAACGCCAGAAGTCTTAACCTCAAGATGCATGTACTCGAAGCTCTCCTCAGTATGGAGAACATCGATATCTGTGCAGTGACAGAAACCTGGTTCAAGGCTCCAGAGAGCACCCCAGCACTACCAGGTTATACCTCATATCATGCTTTTCGGCCCCAAAACCCGGACCAAACCACAAAAGGAGGGGGGGGGGTTCCATATTTTTCAAGGATATCCACACCTCCAGGTTAGTGGCATTGCACGAAGTATCGGAGACCATCCATGTGCAACTGAACAGTGGGCAAAACTGCTTTTCAGTTTATAGCATCCTACAGACCACCCTCTCAAAGTCAGGAATCCTACTCGGCTATCCTGAAAACATTGGAGAACATGAAGATCTCTCCGAACACCATTATATTGGGCGACTTCAACTACCCAAACATAAACTGGGAGCATTACTCAAGCCCCAGCACCTTAGCCGAAAGGTTCCTGGAATTTATAAACTCAAATGGTATGGAACAACTAGTCACCACTCCCACAAGAGGGGAAAACATACTAGATGTGATCATTACCAACATGGGGACTCTATGCTCCATACCAGAAGTATATCCCTCATTGGTAAGATCAGACCACAAATTAATTTCACTGGATATCCACATCTCGACCCCACCCCCAGCCCAGAAAACCACAGTGAAAAACTTCTCAAAAGCAAACTTCACACTTCTCAAAACCGAAGTGGAATCCTTCAAGGCCTCAGGGCCAGTGGAAACTATGGCCCAAACTGCAGAATCCTATATAAACGCATTCTACGGACATCTCCAGGAATGCATGGATCATGCTATCCCAAACAAAATCAAGACCCATTCATCCAAAGGCAGGCGTCCAGTCTGGTGGACCCCAGCCATAAATAAACTGTACAACAGAAGGAGGAAGCTACTACATGATAGAGCAAAATCCCTAAAAGGGAAGGCATCTCTGATCAGTACTAGCAAAAAATTGCGATCCCTCATAAAATCCTCCAAGGCCAGCTTCGAGAGAAAAATTCCACAGGACACTAAAGACAATCATAAGGCTTTTTTCAGTTATGTTAGGAACCTGGGATGCAACTCCCAGACTTGTTCTGAGTTGATTCTAAACAACAAAAAATACACTGAACCCACAGACATCGCCAATATCCTGGCAGACAGGTTCAGTGCAAACTCCCCCAAAAGAGCAAGTATCTATCCCGCAGAGTGCAGCCTCCCAAACATCTCTGATGCTCAGGTGAAGGCCGCCTCTCCAAAGCAAAACACTGCTTCCATGGGACCAGATGGCGTCCCGGGTTGTGTCCTACATGAACTCCAAGAAGAACTAATCCTTCAAGTAAAACTGCTGTACAATCTCAGCCTCACTACAGGATATGTGCCCAAAGAATGGCGTACAGCAACAGTGGTCCCACTCCACAAAGGTGGCGCCTCTACGGACCCTGGAAACTATCACCCCATAAGCCTGACTAGCCTAGTCTGCAAGGCTATGGAGAGGATCATCATGGAACACAAAAACAAAGACATTGGGGACCTACAGACACTAGATCCTACCCAATTTGGCTTTGTCAAGGGCAGATCCTGCCTTTTGAACCTGGTCGACTTCTTCGAAACAGTCACCAAGGCCATAGATGAAGGGAAGGTAGTCCACACAGCCTATCTGGACCTCACAAAGGCATTTGACACAATACCCCACTCGGGCATCATAGATAAACTATCCAGCCTAAATATAAACCCCTATGTCACAAGATGGGTCGCAAACTGGCTCAAAGACAGAACCCACAGAGTCAGAGTTGCTGGAGCCATGTCAGACTCGAAACCGGTCACAAGTGGCATCCCACAAGGTTCTGTCCTGGGACCTCTCTTGTTCGGTATTTACTTTTCTGAGGTACAGGCCAACGTGGGAGGACTATGGCTCACCACGTTCGCAGATGACTGCAAACTGGGCGCCATAATCGACTCTCCAGCTGACACAAACATCCTTCAAAAAAGTCTCAGAGACGGATAACTGGTGCCAGAGCCATGGTCTAAAGCTAAATGCCAAAAAGTGTATAGTCATACCCTTTGGCAAAAACAATGTGTCCACAAATTACCACATAGGTGGTAACCCATTAAGTACAGAGAAAGTAATTAGGGATCTGGGGACCCAAATTGATAGCAATCTCTCCTTTGACAACCACATTGCCAAAGTGGTTAGAAAGACCTTCTACATAGCCCACCTCATCATGAAAGGATTCACGTCTAGATCGAGAGAGGTAATCGTGCCCCTTATTCATCCCTCATCAGGCCCATCATAGAATACAATGCCCTTTGGGATGTACCTTACCCGACACCTGCAGCAATTAGAAAGAACCCAAAAGTACCTCACCAGGAGGATCAAGGGACTCAAACAGATGCCATATGCTGCTCGGTTAAAAAAACTCCAGCTCTACTCAGTTGCATACCGCCTACTTCGAGGTGATCTATGCCTGACATATAAAGCTATGTCCAACCCAGAATTAATGGACATGCTCCACCTCAGTAAATCTAAATCCCTTAGAGCCACGCACTCGAGGGAATTGAACCTCAGCACAGAAATAAATAGAACATGCTGGAGGGACAGATTCATAACCCAGAGGCTCCCTTCACTCTGGAATAGAATTCTAATTCATGTTAGGCAGAGCACCTCACTGACTCTCTTCAAGAAGAGTTTTGATGAGTGGATGGGGGATCGTAGGTTTGTCCCGGGGATTACTTCCGTGTCACTATTAGACAGAGGCACAGTAAACTAAACTTTAAAAAGGGTACAGTATACTCAAATCAAGGGGTGGCATAAGCCAAACACAATTGGGCTAGGCTTGTAAATGCCCCAGGGCAGATAGCCTAGTATGAACCTATGAACCTATGAACCTGCTGCCCTCACATATAGACTTACTACCTACTTACACACAGTAACTCCCTACTCCCTCACCCCCATTTATACTAACAACTGGTCTACTTGTTTCACTTATAGTACCTACCATTGTTGCTCTGTCTAAACCCCTAACCCCTATCTTCTCTCTTTTATTTTTTTTCTAGGATAGCAATAGTCTCTGCAGTATCAAAGTCCTATGACAGACCCAGCCTGAACCTCTTACAGCTAATTGCCCTGCATGTGTATTCCCCTCTAGAATATCAAGAAAACAATTTATATACATGCAGCCTAAAGTAATAAACACTGTATTCAATACCTGTACTGATGCACCTGTCCAGGCTGTAAGTTAGCACATTCTCTGGACCGCTTCCTGTTGTCTGCCTCTGCTCACTACATTTCTACTCTTCACTTTGAATTAGCCAGCTCTCTCAAGCTCTCTGACCACAATGCCCTCCTCTGCACATTTTTCTGGTCTCTACTCCTGACAACTGTACTTCTTTATTCGAGTGTCTGGCCCCTGGTTTGGTACTATAATCTTCAGCTGTATATCCCTACTGACCTACTGTGTCTTTTTCTCCCTGTACCTCTGCCCCCTGCCTTCTCAATCTCATATGTGCCTAACTTACCTGATTTCCTGATTGCTTTGCCCTCGCTATGCTTGGGCTCACTTTGCTCCCCTACCCTACCCCCATGCCCACCCCCTACACCAATTACCCTTATAGTCTCCATTCCCTCCCCTTCCTGTCAGTTCAGCCTCTCACAACACACTTCCTGCTTGTACTCCATCCCCATCCACCTCACTTCCTTCCCTACTCAATATCACTCCCTATATAAACTCTCAATCATCCCCCTAACAATGCAACTGCTGTTTTTGCCACTACACTACACTTATACCTTTCAGCTTTAACTTCATTTCACTCAAATCAGTCCTACCTCTCCAGCCCACTTAAAGGTTCCTCCACCTCTACCTCCCACACTAACCTATTAACTTCCTAATCAGCTATCTCCCCATCTCTCTTTAGTTTCTCCTCCTCCAATTTTCACAAATTTATCCTCCTTCACAACCAAACGATTACCCTCAAACCCAAACCAAAAATAATTTTCCTCCTCTTACCATATACTCCACTCAAACATCTTACAAATAACCTTCTACTCTCTGATGACATCCCCCTAACCCAGTCCCTCAGTCCTTTAATCATCCCTCCACTCCCACCTCTTCTGCTCACACCCCTAACCATACCCTTACTCATATACAACAGACTTCAGCACGTAAACACCTATCCATATATTCTATAAATACTCAAAGTCTAACTAACAAGATCTCAGAGTTACATTCCTGGATAGCCCATACAAACCCCAACATCCTTGCCTTGTCCGAAACTTGGCTCAAGTCACACATCACTAACAGTGAAATACTGCCACCTGGTTACAACATCTATTGTGCTGATAGATCCCCAAAAAGAGGTGGTGGTGTAGCCATACTCTATTCAGATAGCCTAAACCTCTCTCCTGTTACTATACCCATCCTCAACTTCCATCCTGCTGAACTTCTTATCCTAAACTGAAATTTGCTGTCACCTCCATCTACATCCCCCCTGGAAATAATATACCCACCCTTGAAAATATCCTATCCTGGTTTAGCCACAACTTCGACTATGAAACTCTCATTCTTGGTGATGTCAGTATAGACTGGTCCAAACTTACTAGTAACTCTTCTCAATCTAGTATCAACCTACATGGATTCCATCAACTGCTTATATCCCCCACCCATTTCAATAAAGACTTATCTTCTACCTCCACCATTAACTGGATATTCACTAACTCCCCCCACCTCTACCATGGCCCATGTACCCTACCTGACTCCTTAAGTGATCACCTACCCACCTCTATCCTGAGACACATCTCCCAGGCACACAAACCCTACCTATATAGAGACTGTCGTAAGCTCTCTAACTTCAGTAACACCCAATTTAACTCCACACTATCTAATTTTGATTGGTCCATCCTTAAACACATCCCTCTTGATGATTTAACAACATTTTCCTAGATACCCTTAATTCCCTTGCTCCCTCCAGGAAAATTAGAATTAAATCAAACTATGCTTCATGGCTCTCCAAAGATACTAGAACACTGATACATAACAGGATAGCACCTGGAAGGCATGGCTTAAAACTAGGCATACTCCCCTTCTGCTTAAATACAGACAACTACTAAACCTAGTCCGGAAATTAGTAACTAAAGCCCAAAAAATCTTACTACAACTCTTCTCAACTAGACAACAGATCCAAAACTCACAACTTCTGGACTGCTCTTAACAAAATACTCTACCCTGACAACCCTTCTAACCCCTCAACTTATCCCAACAAATCTCTAGAAATTGCTACCCTACTCAACAAACACTTCATTGACACCATCCAAAACCTCACTCCCTCTAACACTAAAACTGCAACTACCACTACCCCCATCAACCCCCACAACCAGAATCTCTTCTCATTTACACCTGTGTCAACTTCTTACATTAAATCTCTTCTTTTAAAATGTAAACCATGTTCTCCCTCTACCGATAACCTACCAGGTCTATATTAGAATATCGAAGTTCTCTAACATCGAATATTATAATAGTGAACCTGTAACGTCGAACGCTAAAAACAGCCAAGGTGCAGGACATTGAATTCTTTCCCAGGGAAAGAATTCGGTGGGCTGTTGCTGTGGCTTTGCTGTTTTCAGCGTTCGATATGTTGGAACGTTACGGCTTGGGTTCAGGTAAGTGTGCTATTGTGTGTAGGTTAGGGTTAGGGGGCGGGTTAGGTGAGTTAGGATTAGGGAGCGGGTCAGGTAAGTGTGCGGTTGTGTGGACGTTAGTGTTAAGGCGCGGGTTCAGGTAACTTTTTTATCTACCTATACCCCTTCTAGAACCCTTTGCACCTCTAACCAGCAACTTCTGAATGTAGATCATCCAAAGAAGAACATAGGCAAACTACTATAGAACTCCTCAATAGCCCACACTTGGAACAAACTTCCTCTACATATACGCTCCATCATACACCCTGCACACTTTAAAAAGGAACTCAAACTTTATCTTCTCAATACCAGATCTTGTCCCTGCTTAAAACCTACTTAATTTCCCCTTTATCCAATGGTGCTTCTTCACTTTGAGCTCCAGAAAGCAAATATACCTTCCTAGGAAGCCTAGGCAATAAATCTGATCACTTGTATACAACTTGTTGTACATATATCAAAAAATAGTTTGTCTATTTATTTCATTGTGATTTTTTTCTTAGGGTAATCTAAATATGTTTGAACCAAAGTCATATAAATCACACCAAACAGCATATGACAAGTCTCTTCAGACCAAGAATATAAGAATAATCCAATCCAATGAAGCAAAATGCTGTTAACTTCTTTAAAATCAAATCTTTTAATAGCAGATATCTGGTAAGCGCTTTCGTCAAAGTGGCTTCTTCAAAGCATAAGAGTATAAAGCAGTTCAAGACACACCTTATATACATTCAAGTACACCTTCAATTACTAATTAAGCCTAATGATGACATTATAATTAAATCATATACATTTAAAGTGAACAATCAAATAGTATTACAATACACCTATACAAGTAGTAAAGGCAAAATATTTAAAACATTATTAATGCATAAAAATTGACATCACTTAAGCATCCTAAAGATATTATATAAATAATATCTTTAATTAATCCATCAATAAAACAATTTATTATAAAAAATAAAAAATGTTTAAAAAACTTTAAAATGAAACCTTCTGTTTTTAAGAGCTGGTTCTCAATTCTCACCAGCTGGTTCTCCAGCTATGTCTCTGGTAGGCAGCAATCTGTCAAATGGCTTTCCTCCTGCTCTCCTTATATATCTGTTTCAACAGGGTATTCCACAAGGCTCTATCTTGGGTCCCCTTCTATTCAACATCTTTACAAATGAACTCTTCACCTCTTGCATACAGTCTTCTCTTATACAATATGCAGATGACTCTACACAAATCTCCATCTCCAGTAGTATTGCAGACCTTCACACCCTTACTCAAAACTCTTTTTTATCCACAGAGAAATAGTTATCTAACAATCTGCTTATCCTTAACACCAAGAAGACTAAGCTCTTGCTTTCTTCCCCGCTCACTTTCAAAGCATAAATCCACATTTACTATAACATCCTCCAACAACACTATCATAAAACCTGAACCACACACAAAACTGTTAGGCATCATTATTGATGACAAACTCAAATTTAACTTGCACTTACTGCAAGGAATAAAAACAACACACCAAAAACTTGGCTTGCTTTATTTCAACAAAAGATTTCTTACTCCAAATGCTAGACTTTCCTTAGCACAGTCCTTCCTTCTGCCCACACTTGTCTATGCAACCCCAATACTAACCAATACACAAGCTACTACCCTGAACAAAATACAACAAACTTACCACAGAATTGCAAGATTCATTACTAACTCCCTTTACAACTCCCATCACTGCCTTGTCCTGAACTCATTACAATGGCTCAAATTCCCTCAACTACTGCTACTTTCCTCAATTTCAAGTTATTCACTCTATTCTATACAGGCCTTCATCCTTTCCAGCTCTCACTACTTTTTTATCTACCTATACCCCTTCTAGAACCCTTTGCACCTCTAACCAGCAACTTCTGAATGTAGGTCATCCAAAGAAGAACATAGGCAAACTACTATAGAACTCCTCAATAGCCCACACTTGGAACAAACTTCCTCTACATATACGCTCCATCATACACCCTGCACACTTTAAAAATGAACTCAAACTTTATCTTCTCAATACCAGATCTTGTCCCTGCTTAAAACCTACTTAATTTCCCCTTTATCCAATGGTGCTTCTTCAC
This sequence comes from Protopterus annectens, assembly GCF_019279795.1. Lineage (NCBI taxonomy): Eukaryota > Metazoa > Chordata > Ceratodontiformes > Protopteridae > Protopterus > Protopterus annectens. Next base: position 1,170,720,199 of record NC_056732.1, on the reverse strand, counting down.
TTTGAGCTCCAGAAAGCAAATATACCTTCCTAGGAAGCCTAGGCAATAAATCTGATCACTTGTATACAACTTGTTGTACATATATCAAAAAATAGTTTGTCTATTTATTTAATTGTGATTTTTTTCTTAGGGTAATCTAAATATGTTTGAACTAGAGTAATATAAATCACATCAAACAGCATATGACAAGTCTCTTCAGACCAAGAATATAAGAATAATCCGATCCAATGAAGCAAAATGCTGTTAACTTCTTTAAAACCAAATCTTTTATTAGCAGATATCTGATAAGCGCTTTCATCAAAGTGGCTTCTTCAAACCATAAGAGTATAAAGCAGTTCAAGACACACCTTATATACCTTCAAGTACACCTTCAATTACTAATTAAGCCTAATGATGACATTATAATTAAAGCATATACATTTAAAGTGAACAATCAAATAGCATTACAATACACTTATACAAGTAGTAAAGGCAAAATATTTAAAACATTATTAATGCATAAAAATTGACATCACTTAAGCATCCTAAAGATATTATATAAATAATATTTTTAATTAATCCATCAATAAAACAATTTATTATAAAACATAAAAAATGTTTAAAAAACTTTAAAATGAAACCTTCTGTTTTAACAGCTGGTCTTAAAGGGACGTTATCATTAAGACCAGGGTGAATATATGCTTGCAGTCTGATAATCCAGTTAGTTTCATTTCTTTCAGTATAATACCTTAGGTCACCTCCCCTCAAACTAGATGTATTAATATATAAAACTAAAAACTTAAAAGTATGTGAATTGTTGGTTTCTAAAACATGTTTAGACAAAGCATTGGTGTTTGACCGAATACTGATCTGGTATAAGTGCTCCCTCACCCTGTCCTTAAGCCTTCTATCGGTTTTACTGACATAGAAGGCAGGGCAAGAAGAGCATAAAGCGAGATAAACTACATGTTCTGTATCACAACTAGCACTGACATCAAAGCTAAAAAATTGAGATGTATTGGGATGTATAAACATGTTCGATTCACATATAAATGTGCAAAAATTACACTTATTACATGGTTTGGTGCCTAAATGACTTCTATTTTCATGGAATGAAGTAGCATTAGTATAACATAATAGTCTATGTAAATTCTTCTTGTTTTTAAATACAAATTGTGGGTATTCACCCACAATTTCCCTAATATTAGGGTCAACTGTTAAAACATTCCAATGCTTACACAAGATGTCTCTTATTTGGTAGAAATCATGTGTGTAGAATAATGAGATTTTTTTGTGTTGGTACATTGACATTGGTGGCATTGCTTTCTGTAGTATAACATTCATTGCCCTGCTCTGAAAAATAAAGGCATGCCCTATCTAATCTAAAGTTCTCTATACACTGAAAACCTACAAAAATATCATTTTATTTGTATTTCCTTGTTAATAATCTTTTATGGAGGGTTTCCAATTCCGTTTCAAAGCTACCTGGCATAGGGTTTAACCTAGATGCCCGGATTGCCTGACCTTTAATACTATTTGATTGTGCACTTTAAATGTATATGCTTTAATTATGATGTCATCATTAGGCTTAATTAGTAATTGAAGGTGTACTTGAATATATATAAGGTGTGTCTTGAACTGCTTTATACTCTTATGGTTTGAAGAAGCCACTTTGGCAAAAGCGCTTACCAGATATCTGCTAATAAAAGATTTGGTTTTAAAGAAGCTAACAGCATTTTGCTTCATTGGATTGGATTATTCTTATATTCCTGGTCTGAAGAGACTTGTCATATGCTGTTTGGCGTGATTTATATGATATTTGGTCTGAAGAGACTCATTGTATGCTGCTTGCTATTTTCTGCATGGTTTTGCACCTGAGCAGTTTCCTTTATTTTTTATGATTTTATTTCTGTGCTTTCTACTCAGGAGCGTACATTTTCCTTTGGTACTCATTGTTATTTGGATTATTTTTAAATATGTTTGATTACAATCAAATTAGTACTAATATGTTTTGGGGGTGTCACTTGGTTTTGCTACTTTCTATTTTGTTACTTATGTAATCCTTAATTTTTTTTTGTAACTGGAGCTTTTCTCCTCGGGTCTCCAATGAAAACGGGCTTCTGGCCCAGTTGGACCAACCCGGTTAGCAAATGTCAATAAATAAATAAATAAATAAATATAGTCCAGAGTGGAATGTCTCAAGTCATTCACTCCAAGATGGACTATGACAGAGTCATAAAAGTACCTGTTGTTGAGAGACTTGAGTGCATGGGTAATATACCACAAGCCTGCTTTTCACCCACTTCATATTGCAATTTCTGTTTGTATTATACTAACTTACCTTTAATATCTCTATAAGTGGACTAAAATTTAACTCTTAAATCATTGTCATATAACTTGTATCTACTTTTAAGCAATGTTTTCATATTACACCTAATTTGATATAATTATTTAAACTGTATTTGTTTTTCATTATTTTTAAAGACTATAAGACTATTATTCTTAAAATATTTTGTAATACTTTGGAGCTTTTCTCCCCGGGCCTCCACTGAAAATGGACTCCTACCCAGTTAGACTTTCCCAGTAATCGAATTTCAGTAAATAAATAAATAAATTCTACATCATCTATTTGGTGGCTGACACAAAATTTCCTTCACCTCTGATTTTTTTAACTTTTGCATTTTTCATTTTTCCTTCTTTCTTTCTCTCTCTTTTTCTATTTTTAGAGGTTTAAAAAGGCACTATATGGACTGGCAAATTCCCATTCATCACCTGTGCATCCCAGGCCAACTGTTACACTGGCTGAGTGCAAAGCACTTGAGCCGGTTGTACTTTTTGCTCCAGTTTAACCCATACTGAATCTCCTGTCTGAAACACCATGTCATTAGCCAGATGGTCATGATACTCAGATATTGAGAGGGGTTCATTAAGCCATTCTATTTTTTCAAGTTTTCTAGGATGTTTGTTAATCCAGCCATATCATGTTGTATATCCAAGAGTGATGATCTTCAATTGCTCACTTCAATGTGAGTAACAGACTCACCATAACATAAACATTCTTAACCCATTAGCACCTAGCCTGAGTGGAATTTCACATCTGACATCTGCAGATTTTCTGGCTGACCAAACTTTCCCTGAGTTAAATTCCTGAGAATGCGGATTTGCAACCTATCTGCAAACAAATTTATATATCCAGAAAAGTTAGAAGTTATGAGAGATGTTTTAATCCAAAAATTCATCTGCACACACTTCTCTTTACAATGGCAATGTGAATATGTCTGCCAGACATAAAGGTGATTTTTGAATAAGCAGTTAGACAATACATAAACTGTATTCCTATAATTAAATATATGTAGTACTACATCTCACTAATCACAGTTGATAGACCCTGTCTACCAGTGTGATATGAAGATTGTGAAGATTTGATCTTCATTTTGTTGCAAAACAATTTGGCAGATGTCATTCCATTGCAACTCCTGGCATGGCTGAGGGCGACAACACAGAACTGACTAGTCCTTGATGCATGGCTCACACCTGTCCGAGATTCCCAGAGATAGTGTCAATAAGTGCTTGATGTGTTTATGCAGAGACGCACACATTCAACAAATACCTGCCCATACCACCTCACACACACACACACACACACACACACACACACACACACACACACACACACACACACAGACACACACACACACACACACACACACACACACACACACACACACAAACACACACTGCTTACCTGAGCAGTACTTTCAACAATATCTTGCTATTGGCTCTGTAAATTGGATATGTAATTAATTAATTCTTGATTTACTTGTCAGGCTTGCCCTCCTGTCCCCTCCTGTCTCTTCACACCCTGTGCATGTGAGGATGACTATGCCCTGCCTTTGCACATGTCTTTGTGACTTCGGGTTGCATATATGTCTGATGCACAGAGTGGATAGATAATGCTTGCTTACTCAGCACTTTCCTTTAATGTAAGCGTATTGCAGAATAATTGTTTTTACTCATCATTCATGTGAATGAGTGTTTCTGTAACTGTTGACCTTCACTATGCTACTGTTCATACTAATGATGCCAAAGCAGATGTTTAAGCATTGCTTACTTTTATACTTGTGCAAATGATGCTGCTATTTACCTGCTCACTGGTTTATATTCAGTGGTCTGATGAAATGCTTAATGCACAGTAATGGACAAAATCCATAGCTGTATATTGTGAATATCAGTCATAAGCTATTACCGACATTACTGTACATTTGGGACATGTATCACCTTAGGAACACATGAGAATTTGCAGAATACAGTAATCAGTTTTATGACTATTATAGTTTTCCAATATAAGTTCTAGACTTACCTTTTTCATACTGCAGATACAAGATGTAGCTGTGGAGGTTGTCTCTGATGCTAACAGAACACAACCATTACATGGTTAAGTAAACATTGTGTAGTTTTGTAGGCATCAGTTTTAATATTTATATGTGCTTAGGCTGTTAATTTTTCATTTAGTTAATGTGATTGCTTTCTTTTACCTCTTAGCCAGAGCCATGATGCATTATGTATGCCTACATCTGCTGGTAGCATCTGCAGCTGGTGGTTTTCCTTCAGACTGCTTGTCTGTATCTGTCAGAACTGCTGGCCCTACCTGCCATGCTGGGAACCATGGTCCTGCCTCTAGTTGTCCTTGTTGAATCTGTTTCCTCAGAAGGATAACGTGCAGCATGGAAGAGACAATGAGTATTCCAGCAGGGTTTGATGGGTAGTACTGCAGTGCACCTGCTGAGGTGTCCAGTCACCAGAACCTTGATTTGAAACTGCCTGGGTTACCTGCACACACATTGTGGATGATCCCTTGGGTATTACAGACAACTTGACAGTTTGCAGAGTGTTACTTTCCTGTGTTAATGTACCTTCTTCCCAGTTCATGGATGGAGCTTTTATTTATATATGCAATCTGTGGCACCCAAAATGTCAGAGAAGTTTGCTATTGCATAACATTCCTGCATAGTTCTTGCTCTCCTCTGGAATCCATGGGAAACAGATATGCTTCTTTGCATTTTGTAGTATTGCATTTATAAACTGATATAATATTCTGGAAGGTGAGGCCTGTGACACCCCTTATATATCCCTTGTGGGTCCTGGAAATATCCTGTAGGAGTGTATGTAGTATTACACATACCTTTGTTTCCATTGGGGGTGGGTTCTTCTTGATTTCTTTAGGGCCTCAGGGGAAGGTAACAGAGGTTGCATATTTTCTCTACTGTTTCACTGTCCACTCAATATCACTCTACAATTTCTGTGTCATGCAGTCCATGGTAAACCAAAAGGGTTCTAAGCACCCTTCTTCTTCTTGGCTGAGATCTGGTAGCAGCAGCTTGAATTAAAGCCTGTTGGACATACAGGTTAATGATGGCAGCAGCAACCCCTAACATTTTTTTTCTAATTGTAGATGTGGCTGGATTGAAAGAGTATTGGATTACAGGACAAATGGCTACACTGCCTGTACATAATTGCTTTATGGGTTTTTGAATAGCTCTGCCATGTTGGATTGGTTAATTAGTATGTAATTCAGCTACTTGTGCTTTCATTAACATAATTTGCTGTTTACCGTTGTTTTGAGGCTCTACAGTAAGTGTAGATTCATGTCCCATTTTCTCACTCACTGACCATTTTATTTGTGTCAGCAGACATCCCTCATCTGTCTGTTGTGCGGTCATGTGAAATCCTGTTTCACCATGTTACTATTTATTTATTTAGTTACTTCTATTTTACATTTGTTTACCGGGAAGTCCTACTGGGCAGGGTTGCCCGTTTTCAGCGAAGGCCTGGGGAGAAAAGCTCCATACAATATGACAATACATGAGACATAATATAATACAAAATACAAGGTACAAAATACAAAATGTCAGTCCAAAGAAGAGCAAAAGACATACAACAATTAAGAAAAGAAGTTAACAATTTTGTCAAGGATTCCCATATTCACATGCCGGTAAGTCTCTCTTTGCCTGCACCATAGCCAGAGTTTGGAATCAACTCCCAAATCACATTACTACTACTACAACCTCTGCCTCCCAATTTAAAAGACTCCTCAAAAGCTACTATTCAAACAACTGGCTCTGCTCCTGTGTCATCCCAGGTTAAGCCACACCACTGCACTGTTGCATGAATGCATGAATTCATCTGCTAAAGTTCACCAATAACTTCCTGTAGTTACCCAAGTATACCTGTTCTACCCCAAACATATGGGCTTATCAGATTGAACTCCTGTTCAAACCTTTTGTACTTTTTTCTCAAATACTGTACTAATTCTTATATCACAAAGTACCACATAATACCCTTACTACCAATGATGCTTTAAAAACTTTTTCTGCTTCTTTTTCACAAATACTGCACTACTCTCAATCTTACAATGTACTACATATAAACCGACTACCAGAAATGTTAATCTGTCTACTACATGCTGAAATTAGTCTGTAACTTACTTGTATATTGTCCTGAGAACAATCTGATTATTGCATGTTGTAATGTAGACATACCAGAAATGTTTAACTCTGTCTACTACATGCTGAAATGAGTCTGTTATGTCCTTGTATATAGTCCTGATAACAAGATGTTAATATCTGAATCTTGCATGTTGAATTGTAGTAATAGTTGTAAATGAAATCCTCACTTGTACTGTACTGTATGTGAAGGTTTTCTCTCTGGGCCTTCTCTGAAAAGGGACCTGTGTCCAGTCAGACTTTCCCGGTTAACAAATGTAAAATAAAATAAAATAAAATAAATAACAGTATTGTTAAACTGAGAGACTTAATACATAATTCTATAAACATTGGTATAGTTTGCATTGCAAGAAATTATAAGGGTTTTGAAGTTATAGGAAGTCCTCATAATAGATATATAGAGGCTTGATTGAGCTTGAGTGGTCTTATAGGAGTTATCCCGGGTCAGCACATGTACATATCCAAGACTTTGTGAGATAGGATTTTAACTGTTTTTTTTTAAAACTGACTTTTTTATGGAAATTGACTAAGATATTTATATTAACTATGTAACTTGAATGGCTATTATTATTTAGTAACTGTAATCATATATTTACAAGAAAATCACAAATATTCACATCAAAACTATGAGCAGATGAGAGGGCTCTTTGCCCCCACACACACACACACACACATATCACTTTTCTGGCTGTGCACACATTAGACTTCTTGGTTGTTTTTAAAGGTAAATATTTTATACAGAAATAATAGTGAAATAGTATTGTCATGCTCGTCCACTGATTATACCTCTCAACTTCTTTGCTCAAGAATTCTGAATATATGTAATTAACTTTAAAATGTTAACTGCATAAATGTATACCTTCAGACAGTAAAAAGTATGAAATGCTTATGTCTGGCATTACTGACTTCCTTTAATTGTCAGAGAGCAATCATAAAAATGGAAGATAAGCAAACACAGCACAGACATCTCTTCAGCTGACTGTCTGTCAGCAATGTAAATGGATACCATGGTGATGTACTTACCTGATAGACAAAAGACAGTACTAATGACTCCTCAATATACTTGTTTGGAAAGAAAAATAGAAAAAAAGCAACACTGCATTTTAATACTGCAGAGTGAATGGAGCTCAGCTGCTGGATCAGCCTGATAACATTTCCAATTGCTGTGACAATCTAGGGGAGGAGCAGCTTTGGAGGCTAACCAGATAAGTTACAGTTATGGCCCCCCTCAAACCCCGACAATGCAGATACCTATGAAAAATTATTTACAGAAATCCTGTACAAACATGTAAATGGCTGCATTGGGATCTACCAGAAGTAAACCCAGATAAAAAAAAAGAAAAAGCACTGATGGAATCCTTGCCTTAACAGGGTATATAACAAAGAAAATAAATTCATGGCAAAATCAGAAAGAGCAACCCTCATATATGCCAGAGTTCTGATTCAACTAAACAAGAAACAAACAGGCCTAATAAAGTTCACAAGGTCAATTATGAGGTCAGGATAGCCTCCCAAGCCTCCCAAGCTATGACTATTTACAAGACCTTATTCAGCCATGCCAGGAACCTTAAAGGTAACACTCAGCAGTGTGCAAAACTGATGGTAAATGGCACAACCTTCACTAACCAGGGTGATGTAGTGAGTCTACTGATTGATTAATTTAGTTTTAAATTCATCCCCCACTCCCCCAACTACCCCCCTGTGAAATCCATTCTAGCATATCCCCCCAATTATCAACAGGGAGCAGGACATGGTATATCTGCTTCAATAGGCCCTGACAATATTCCTTGGTGCCTCCTAAATAACCTAAAACAAGACCTAGCAGGATCATGCGAGGCACTCCAACTAAGCCTCAAAACAGGTGATGTGCCAGGTGAATTGAGGACCACAATGGTTATCCTTCTTCATAAGGGTGGACCATCAAGCAACCACAGCAAGTACAGACCCATCAGTCTGACAAATCTGATATGCTAAGCCATGGAATAATATATCATGGAAATGATCAACAAGGACACTGGAGAACTGTAGACAATGGACCCATCCCAGTATGCCTTTGTTATGGGAAGGTCTTGCCTACTCTACCCATAGACTTCTTTATGAGGGTCACCAAGGCTATGGATGAGGAAGCAATGGTGCATGCCACCTACATTGACCTAACCAAGGCATTCTATAAAATACCTCACTCAAGTTCTGCAGAAAAACTCTCAGAACTAGGCATACATCTCTACATAGCTCACTGGATATCTGGCTGGCTCAAAGATAGAACCCTAGAAGTCAGGATTGATGAGACAAGTTCCACCAGTTGACCAGTCAACATAGGAGTACCTAGGGCTCTGTGTTGGGCCTGCTCCTGTTTGTTATCTACTTATCAGAAGTAAGGCTAATGGTAAAGGCCACTGGCTCCACAAGTTCACAAATAACTGTAAATTTAGAGCTATAATAGATTCCTCCCATGATAGCAACATCCTACAAGAGGGCCTAATACAAACAAATGACTGGTGCCCAAGCCACAGATTAAGCCTCAACATGAAGAAATATATTATAGAGCCCTTTGGGAATTGGTCCACCCAAGCTAATTCCTCCATTGATAAAACATCCCTAAGAGTTGACCCAATAGTTAAGGATCAGAGAATGTATGTAGACAGTAATATGGCCATTGACCAACATATAACCATGATAGTAAAAAAATCATTCTGTGATGTCCAGCTCATAACAAAGAGTATAGCATCCAGGTCCAAGGAAGTTATAACACCACTCTACTTAGTCATTATCACTCCCATTATTGAGTACAATGCCCCCTCTGGCATGTACCTAACCAGACACTTGCAACAGTTGGGAAGCTCTCAAAGGTTCCTCACCAGTAGAATCTAGGGTATGAATACTATGTCCTACACAGATAACCTTAAGGCCCTATCCCTGTACCTAATGGCCTACAGGTTACTGAGAAGCGATATATGCCTAGCATATAAGACATCCTCAGATCCAGCTCTGATGGATCTCTTGCACATCCACAAAATAAGCAACACCAAAAACTAGACACAACGACCCGAACTTTGCCTGTGACATAAACAGAACATGCTGGAGAAACCAATATGTGCCTCAAGGGATTACCATGCTATGGAATAAGCTCTCCATCTATGTGAAGCAGAGTTTTTTTCCCTACCTCTATTCAAAGGAAACCTTGATCATTGAATGGAAAATTGCAAATACACCCCTGGCCTGGCCCACATGCCTCTGATGGACAGAGGTCTACAGTAATCCCTGACTAACATACCCCCCCCCCCCACATACATAACCCACAGCTGCCTCTTTACTAACATAACCCACTATTTAGGCATCCAAAGAACTAGGGGACAAAACTGGTTTGGCTTGCAAGGCTAGTCTTGTAAAGATAAAAGTATTCTGACACCACAATGATCAAAGAGACCAGTGAATGTATATATTTATTGAATAAACTATGCAAGTAAAAACTTTCACCTTACAAGTCTTCTTCAGGTTAATCACCAAAAAACTATATTACGGCATTTAAATAGTAAAGACAATTAAACAATTAAAACCATCATACAACATAAAAAAAATCTAACATTTAAAGAGATAGTCATCTAATTGGATTTCTTAAATCTTTTAAACTTGGTTTTAGTGTAAAAGTTTCATTAAGCCCTGGGGGGATATGTGCTCCAATGTGAGCTGTCCATCTGTTTTTCTTGTTTTTCTGTTTCATTCAATAAATCACCCCCACTAATATTCTTATTAATAGTTTGCAATATTAACAACTTAAAAGAGTGTGTACTATGTTCTTTAATGTGTTTGTAGAAGGCATTAATATCTCTACCCCTGAGTATTTCAGAGAGATGATCACAAATACATTCTTTTAACTTTCTATTGGTCTTTCCAATATAGAAAGCATTGCATTTTATGCATAATGCCATGTATTTAAGATACTTAGTATTGCATGTTAATAACAACATTTTGTTTGTTAATAGGATGCTTAAAAGAATTATCACTAAAAATATGATTACAAAAATGACAAGCATTTAATTTATATGTTCCTACTTTAGTACAAATAAGCTTACTGATATATTTTTCTTGTTTGTAACATTATAAAATTCTCAAGTTACTAGAGCATTTGTACATAAAAGAAAGATGTTCTTTCTTAATATTCTTCAAACATGGAGCATAAACCAATGTTTATGAATAATTTCTTTAACTTTACTTGTATTTCTATTGTATGTTAAAATACATCTAAGTTTAGAATGAAGCTCAGTTTCAGCTTTATCTATAGTAGTATTATTTCCAAGTGACACATACCATTCTGTAGTGATATTATTATTGTTAGTTAACATTTCCTTTTCTGCAAATACTGGTTTTGCTATATTATTTCTATTACACACTATTCTTTCTCCATCTGTGTAATATCACCTTTATTATACCCTGTTTGTGTGAAATCTTTTAACTAAATTATCTAACTGCACATTTATAATTTCATCTTTAGTGTTCGATCTAGCTGTAAGTAGCAGCTGATTCTTAAATTCTTCGTCTTCTTTCAGTTGTTCCTGTTAGGGGGTCACCACAGCAGATCATCTGTTTCCCTTTTTTCCTGTCCTCTGCAGCTTGCTCTGTCACACCAACCACTTGCATATCCTCTCTCACCACATCCATAAATCTTATCTCAGGCCTTCCTCTTTTCCTGTTACCTGGCAACTCCATCCTTAGCATCCTTTTCCTAATAAAGCCAGTATTCCTCCTCAGCACATGTCCAAACCAATGCAATCTTGACTCTCTGGCTTTGTCTCCAAATTGTCCAACTTGAGCTGACCATCTAATATAATGATTCCTAATCTTGTCCATCCTTGTCACACCCAATGCAAATCTTAACTCTTTAACTCTGCCACCTCCAGCTCTGATGTCTGCCTTTTTGTCAATGCCACCGTCTCCAACCCATATAACACAGCTGGTCTCACTACCCTCCTGTAGATCTTCCGTTTCACTCTTACTGGTACCCGTCTGTCACAAATCACTCCTGACAATCTCCTCCACACATTCCACCCTGCCTGTACTCTCTTCCTCACCTGTCTTCCACACTCACCATTACTCTGAACTGTTGATCCCAAATATTTAAAACTCATCCATCTTCACCAACTCTACTCCCCACATCCTCACCATTCCTCTATCCTTCCTCTCATTCACACACATATATTCTGTCTTAGTCCTGCTGGTCTTAATTCCTCTCCTCTCTGAAGCATATCTATACCTCTCCAGAGTCTCTTTAACCTGTTCTCTACTTTAACTACAAATCACAATGTCATCCACAAACATCATAGTCCATGGGGACTCCTGTCTCATCTCATCTGTCAACCTGTTCATTACCATTGCAAATAAGAAAGGTCTCAGAGCTGATCCTTGATATAATCTCACCTCCACCTTAAACATATGTCACTCCTAATGCAGACCTCACCACTGTCACACTACCCTTGTACATATACTGTACCACTCTTACATACTTCTTTGTCACTCCCGACTTCCTCATACAATACCGCAACTCCTCTCTAGGCACCCTATCATATACTTTCTTTAAGTCCACAAAGAAATAATGCAACTTCTTCTGACCTTCTTTATACTTCTCCATCAACAATCTTAAAGCAAACATCTCATCTGTAGTGCTGTTTCCCGGCATGAAACCATATTGCTGTTCACTAATCATCACCTCCCTTCTTAACCCAGCCTCCACTACTCTTTCCCATAACTTCATGCTGTGGCTGATCAATTTTATTCCTCAGTAGTTACTACAACTCTACTCATCACCCTTATTCTTAAAAATCAGTATCAAAACACTTCTCAACTCCTCAGGCATCCTCTCACTTTCCAAGATTTCATTAAAGAATCTGGTTAAAAATTCCACTGCCATTTCTCCAAAACACCTCCATGTTTCCACAGGTATGTCATCTGGACCAACAGCCTTTCCATACTTCATCCTCTTCATAGCTGTCCTTACGTCCTCCTTGCTAATCCGTTGCACTTCCTGATTCACTATCCTTACATCATCCAACCTTTTCTCTCTCTCATTTTCTTCATTCATCAGCCCCTCAGAGTACTCTTTCCATCTGCTCAACACACTCTCTTTAGTTGTGAGTATGTTTCCTGCATTATCCTTTATCACTCTTACCTGCTGCACATCTTTTCCAGCTCCATCCCTTTGTCTAGCTAATTGGTCCTTTTCTCCCTCCTTAATGCCCAACCTTTCATACAGCTCCCCATATGCCTTATCCTTAGCCTTCCCCACCTCTCTCTTCACCATACGCCTCATCTCCTTATACTCCTGTCTACTTTCTTTATCTCTCTGACAATCCCACTTCTTCTTCACTCTGTATACTCTCCTGTACTTCTTTGTTCCACCACCAAGCCTCTGTGCCCTCCTTCCTCTGTCCGGATGTCACACCAAGCACCTTTCTAGCTATCTCCCTTACTAGCTCTGCTGTAGTTACCCAGCTACTCAGTAAATCTTCACTGCCACCCAGTGCCTGTCTTAACTTCCCTGAACTCCACCTCACAATTACCCTTTTTCAACTTTAACCATTTGATCCTTTGCACTGCCCTCACACTATCTTCCTCCTCTTCTTGATCAACAATGTCACCAGCTGGTTCTTAACTATATTCTTAAAAATAGGATGTGGGTGCATACTGGTTTTATGGAGATAAGTATTCTTTTTTCCTTTTTATACAACGTAGGTTCAATGTTTCCTGCAACTGTCTTTATAAGTTTTTTTTTATAGAAAAATTAATTTCTGAAAAGTGAATTACATTTTTAAATCAAAGAAAATCAGTAGAAGTATTTATATATAGAATAAATTGACTAATTGAAGGTGACTAGAGGCTATGATAATGATTGGCCTGCTAACATTAATCATGAAATCTATTTGTTACATACAGGTAAGGCAAGATCAATCCTTGATAAAGGTCAGACTTTATGTTCTTTGGTCAGAGATGATACAAACAGGTGCCGGAAGCTGTTGAATACTGGGGGGAGGGGGGACGGAGGGTGAGAGGTGCACTTAGTGATCTAAAAAGGGCAATTTCTTATAACTATTTACTACCAGAACATAGGTTCACCTGGAGGACATTTTAAGCTTAGCCTATTCCCTTTTGGTGCTTGAATTAACATTTTCTGATTGGTCTTACCTATCCCATGGCTGATAATTGTATATTAGTCATAGTGAGTATAACTGTGATCATAGCATAGATTATTTGAGGGGGGCCATGTAAGGGATGCAGCATTTAGGAACTGCCTCTATCTATTAGTGGCTTGAGGGGCAAACCTGGAGTACATTTTCTATTACCCATCCTTAGATCCAGGTTGCATTTGAATATGAACAGATGAGCTTTGTTTTATTTTTATGGATAGTTTGTTCTAGAACAGTGGTTATCTCTGTGGTATATATCCATCTCTCCACAACATTCAGTTTAGATACCTGGACTGAGTATTTCTGATGCCATTTAACTTGCTGATGTTCAGTAGGTCCATCTGTATTAGGTTGGAGGATGCCTTGTATGCCAGACATGTCACCTTCACAGGACGGCAGCATCCACTCCCTTTAAATTACAACACAGTACAGTATCATCGATCCATCTGCATACTGTGGGAGTAGAATCCACAGCCTTCTGCATCAAAAGAAAGGCTAATGCCTGGTATGCTACTAACAATGCAAGCTGACTTGGAATAAGCAGCACTAAACTTCTCTTTCCCTGAACCTCTCAGCTCCTTCTAAAATGATTTATGTATTTAACATCTGTTTAAGTCCAATTTGGAACAAAGAATTTTCAGTAGAGGTCCTGGGAGAAATGCCTCAGAGGCATGTCTTTGCAACTTGGGAAGAAACCCACACAAGCACAAGGAAGACCTACAAAACAAAGCCTAACCAAGAATCAAACCAGGGAACCTCTTACTATAAGGCAACAATGCTACCACTGAAACATCCACTTGACACAACTAAAGCTCTCAATTTCACAGCAGAAGAAATATGGAAAAAGCCAAAATTTATTGGGGGGGGCGGAGCAAAGACCCAAAACCAGGGACACATTTTAAATATTGCTTGTATAATCTTAGAAAGGTGCTGAAATAGTGTTTTGTGTTACCATGCATTTCCAAAAAAGATAGGAAGAGTGAAACTTAAAGGGCTATCATTATTTAACGAATTCCATTCTCACTGATTTACCACAAAATCACAAATTTTAAGGGGAACAGACCAAACATATGAGCCAAATATTCTGTGAAATCTAGACAATTGAGAGCTATGGATTCCACTCCCTGAATCACAAAAGTGGTGTTGTGGGTAGAAAATGCAGGCCCTTGTATCCACGGTTCATGGTTTGAACCTGGGTAATTCTAACACACGCACCACTTGCTTAAATAAGAAATGGAGCTTCTAACAGCACTTACATAAATAAGAAATTGAGCTTGCTGTGGGTGTTGGCTCTGGCTACAGCAATGATGTGATTAGTTTTCTGCACACTTTTGTGTTTAAATTATGTTAGTGTGCGGTGTACACATGCGTCCTCTGTTGGGTCCTAAAACTCCATGTTGTTAAGGTCTTGCAGCTGAAAAAGTGGGGCGGGGTGCTCCACTCCCCCCTCGATCTATGGTTCCGGCACCCATCCCCCCAGTCTAGTTTTCTTATTGGTTATAATGGTGCTTTTCCACTCCACATTACCACTGGCATTGCCATCATCAGAACTATCTTGCAGAATAACTGGAAGATTAGTTTAGGTAATGGGGATTTAGCTAAGATTCTAGGTGATCATCCTTTGTTCACTTATAATTAAACTAAATGCATTAGAGCCATTCTAGAAAGACAGATGGGCCCAAAGAAACACTGCACCTTTGGGACTTTTAAATGTGGCAGCTGTAAGCAGTGCCCCTTTATTTCCAACATCACAAGTATTTTTTTGAGTGATTTAAACATAGAAATTATATCTACCCAAAGGTACAGTTGCAATTCTAAGTCAATTAGAAAAGGGTGACTGCTAATGCCTTGGTGAGACATTCTCTACAGTGTAATAACTTTAAGAAATTTAGATTTTTTTTGTGCTGGACTCTGTTGAAATTAATGACTTCTGTGGTAAATACAAAGTACTATTAGAAAGAAGAGCAGAAATTCTGTATGGCAGATCAGGCTTAACGGTGATAAATTTCCTGATCTGAATGAGAGTGTGAATATAAAATGTTTTTTGCAAACACAGAGTTTATAAAACATTAAACAAACACCTCCTGATGTATATAGTAATGTATATAGTTATGTATATATTGATTTAAATTTTTTGGTTTTAATGTTTAGTTGTATTGTTTCTTTAAATTTCTTTGAACATTGACTAATTGAAGGTGGCTGGGGATTGGTTGTTGTGAACATGTGATTTGTTTGGTACTATTTTTTAATGTGAAAACGTGATTCACTAGTCAAATCTGAAGAAGTTCTTGAATAGAAAAGAATGAAAGTGCTCATTTACAATACAGTTGACACCTTGGGCAGGATTCACGATGGCTTGCACAGAGTCTAAGAGTTGTGTAAGACTCCATGCAGCCATTGCGATCCAGAAACAGCCCGAAATCCCGTGTAAGAGACCAGCTAAAATGACTCTTACACAGGCAGGGCGTGGATATGCTAATCATCTCACTTGCAGAAAGACATGCAAATGAGGTAGATTAGCGATCCATGAAGCTGAAACCAGCCTGTGTAAGAGTCATGTTAGGTGCAGAAATGTACTCAGTTGACAACTGAGTATGTTACTGCAAATAACACAATGGAGCCATGACAGCTCCAAATAAAGTGTGCAAATGTTGCAGTCAGCATGCCAATGGCCAAATATGTGGCCATTGGCATGGTAACCAGATGCAAACATGAAATAAAATAATTTTTTTTCGGCGTTCGGCGAGGTTTAAATGCAGCGCAGCCCCACGCAAATGGGCTGCGCTATATAAAACAGAAAAATAAAGGTTTGAAACCCACAAATGTGGGTTTTATGTAATGCATGGATTTGCAATGCAGGGACTAGCAGACCAAAACAACATGGCCACCGACTAGTGGTTGCTAAGGGGGAAGCTGAGTATAAGACATGCAACTAAGCATTAGTAGGCAATCCTATGTAAATGAGTGGTAGAATAGTGAATCACACTATCACATAGCAAATGAGCACATTCCATGAAGTGTAAGAGTTAGATAAGGGGGAGTAACAGAGTAGGAGATAGGTGACATCACAGGGGGGAATGTCAGGAAGAAATCAAGCTCATTGGAGCAAAGTGGTATGCGAAAGATGTCAATCACACAGCATAAAAAGGGGAGTGTCAACAAATAAGCATGGGAAAGTCAAGAAATGGAAGGTGCACACTGTGGCCAACACTAAAGTTTCTTGCTGTACGTGCATGCGCACGTGTGCGCGCTGGGAGCCACGAGTAAGACAGAGTGCGTGTAAGGCAGAGTAAGCATGTAGGAGCCTGTTTAAAGATCTGTAAACCTGTTTGCGCTGGTGTGCGCGCGTTTTATTCTGAATAAACAGATTCTAGTCCGTGTAAGCATGTGTGCATGCGTGGTAGCCACTGTGAGTGTGTTTTCGCTGGTATGCACGCTGCTCCCCCCTAAGGAAACAGAGAGGAAAAAGGAAGCAGAACAAATAGTAGGAAACTAGCAGGGAATACTGGTAGAGGTAGCAGGTGAAAACAATTAGAAGCAGGCAATTACACAGGCAGAATACAAGCCCAGCCCAGCACTTAAAACACTGCAAACAGCATTGCAGTATGTTACTCTCAAGAGACACTGCAAGACAGGAGTAAGCTAGTAGAAGTGAAAACTGAAAAAGCTGCACTCAGACCAAACATGCTAGGGGCTGCCATAGCTGTTATAAGGAGACATAGGAGACTTGCTGAGGGTGGTGACAATGCAAATGCTGCCAGACAACCCACAATGAGGAGACGGAGAAGAGTGTACAGGCCCAGGGTCACCTACCAGGGGTTACATGAGCTGGAGATAGTGGAGCGCTATAGAGTTGACAGAGACCTCCTGCAGCAAATTGTTGAGCTGTGCAGGCCACGCCTCACACACAGAACCAACAGAGGGAAACCCATCCCAGTGGAAACCAAGGTATGTGTTGGCCTAAGAATACTAGCAACAGGTACCTTCCAGAGACCAACTGGTGATATGATGGGGTATCACAGGCATCAGCCTCCAGGGTACTGCACCAGTTCCTGGATGCCATGTCAGCACATGTCGGTGAGCATGTATATTTCCCCAATGCTAGTGAGGTATTGGCCAGCAATATGCATCTCTTCCAGCAAATAGCGGAATATCCTGAGGTAGTGGGTGCAATAGACTGCACGCACATACGCATCAAAGCACCAGCTGGTGAGCGGGGTAGGGCCTACATTAACCGCAAGGGCTTCCGCTCCATCAACTGCCAGGTCGTGTGTGATGCCCAGGGCATAATAATGAATGTGTGTGCTGGCTGCCCTGGGAGCTACCATGATTCCCATATCTGGCATTTGACGCAGCTGTACCAGACATTTGCCAATGGGGACATCCCACATGGTCACCTAGTGGGGGATGCAGGATATGCACTGGAGCCGTGGCTGATGACACCCATCAGAAATGCACACATACCCGAACAGGAACACCATAATGAGGCACACGCACAAACCCGTAATGTAATAGAGCATGTGTTTGGGCTGCTCAAGTCACAGTTCCGGTGCCTAGACACATCTGGTGGAGCCTTGCAGTACTCACCAACTACATGTACCCAAATTGTCATGGTATGTGCTATGCTACATAATATGATTCTGCAAAAACAGCTGCAGCAGGACCAGCATAGGACCGGGACAAACAGCCCCCCACCATTGTCAAGGCCATCACAGGAAGAGCATGACTCGGAGGAGGAACAACCTGAGCCTGCCCCAGTAGGCAGAAGGAACATGCCCAGTATGCCCTGGCCTTGGCAAAGAGGCAATGCATAGCACATACACTGGCTCAGTAGGAACCCTGGGAATGATACCCCTCTCTGACTCACTCATATAGTAACAGGGCCACCTAACATGACACAACCTGCTCTCAAACATGTACAGGGAGTGTAGTATGTGCATCCGACAGAGGCAGCCCTGCAGCATCACCTGAGGCATGATTGCCATGTGTTAAGCAATGTAATACCATCTAGTATATGCAAACATGAAGACCCTGCCTAACATCTCACCCTCACAAAGCAAGATGCCACACTATGAAGACAACACGATCAAGTACAATAATTGGCTCAGGTATTGCTGTTAGCAAGAGGGAACACATGGCTGACAGCCTGGGCTGACATGCTGAGCAAGACATAATGCCCCACCTGCTAGGGATGGCACGCACCCAGCACACCTGGCTGTGTGGATACTGGCAAAGGCTGTTGTCACCCCCACTGTGCCTGGAATAGGTAAGTCTGGAAACACAAACCCACCACCATAGGTAGCACAAGGGATAATAACCTGGACGTAATGCTACCCAATGCCAGAAGTCTAACCTGCAAGGTGCATGCAGACCAAACCCAGCACAGCATGGAGAATGGTAATATCTGTTCTGTAACAGAAACCTGGGCAAAGCCCAGAAGAGCTCCCTAATACTACCAGGTTATGCCTCATACCATGCTCTACAGCTCCAAAACATGGAACACATGACAATAGGAGTGTGGCTACCAGTAATTATCAAGGATAACCACACCCCCAGGTTGGTACCACAGCAAGAAGCAGCATGGACTATCCACGGGCAAGTAACACTGGCTCAAACTGTGTACCTGTTTGAAGCCTGCTACAGACCACACACACAAACCCAGGTACCCCAGCCAGCCTTCCTGAAGACACTGCAGAGTATGAATGTCTCAACAAATACCAAACAAGGCACACACAAAGTATGACATAGGTGGCAATCCATTATGTATGGAAGAAGTAATCAGGGACCTAGGGACACAAGTGGACGGTAACCTGTCATGTGACACTCACATTGCCAAGGTGGCCAGGAAGACCTGCTATATTGCCCACCTTAATATGAAAGGATGCAAATGTAGAGCTAGAGAGGTCACTGTGCCCCCATACTCTTCCCTTATCAGGCCCATACGTGACAACAATGCCCCAGTTCGGATGTACCTTACCTTACACCTGCAGCAGTTAGAAAGACCTCAACAAATGTACCCCACCAACAGGATAAAGGGTCCAAACATTGGACATCTGCAGCCTGGCTGAATAAACCACAGCCCAATTCAGAAGCATACTGCACAGTCAGAGGTGATGTATGCCTGATGTACAAGGCCAAGTCCAATCCAGAATGAATGGACATGCTCCACTGCAGAAACCCCAAATCCAGCAGACACACCACAGTGAGATATCTGAACCTCCACACATAGTTTAATAGGATGTGCTGGAGGGACAGATCCATAACCCAGAGACTCCTGACACTCTGGAACAGAATCCCAGTCCATGATAGGCTGAGCTCCACACACAAACTCAACAAGAGAAATCTGGTGAAGTGCATTGGAGATAGTAGGTATACACTGGGGGCCATCCCTGTGTCACATCTAGTAAAGTAAACCCTACGTGGGCATAATATGCACATTGCAAGGGGTGTTGAGACCCACACACAGTCTGTCCGTCCTCAAACAAGGCCAGGGCAGATAGCCTAGTATGAACCTATGAACCTATGATGATACAAATTGTGCGGGACACAAAGGATTATCACACAGCTGTCCTACCTGATGGTAGGAACCATGGTGATAATCCACAGATATCTCTGCAGCACTCTAATATCACAAACAATACACCAAACCCACACACATTGCCAACAGCCTACCAAACAGATTCCTTCCAAACTCCCCACCAGCACCTAACTGCCAAATATCTATCCCAGGAGAGTGCTGGCCCCCTGACATTGCAGATGCTGAGGTAACAGCCAGCATCCACAAAGCACAGCACACAGCATCAATGGTACCAGATGGTGTCCTGGGTTGTGTCCAACAAGTACTGTAAGAAGAATGGAACAGCAAATAGCAGTACTGCACACTATCAGTCCTACCACAGGATATGTACCCAAAGAGCAGTGTACAGCAACAGTGGTCCCACACCACAAAGGGGGTGCCTGAATGGATACTGCAAACTATCACCCCTCAACCCCGACTATCTAGGTTGGCAAAGTAATGGAGAGGATGATCATGGATCCCATGAATAACGAGATTGTGTACCTACAGACATTGGACCCTACCCAGTGTGGCTGTCATAGGGCAGATCCTGCCCCTTACACATGTCTGACTCATGTGAAACGTGCACCAAGGCCATTGATGTGAGGAATGTGGATCACACAGCCTATCTGGACCTTGCTAAACCTTTCCATACAATGCCCTAGTTGGCGGTACAGATAAGCTCACCAGCCTAACTATAAACCCCTATGCAAGTAGCTGGGTTGCAAACCAGCTCAAGGACAGAACTGACCTGGTCAGACATGCTGCAGCCATGGCAGACTGCAAACCAGGTACAACTGGCATCCCACAAGGCATGGTCCTGGGACCTCTCTTGTATGCTATATATGTCACATAGGTACAGGCCAACATGAAAGGACTCTGTCTGAACAGGTTTGCAGAGGACTACAAACTGCCCACCATATTGGACCCTCCAGCTGACACAAGCAACCTACAAAAGGCACACATAGAAACAGACAAGTGGTGCCACAGCCATGTCAACAAGCTAAATGCAGAATAGTGTATAGTCAACCCCTGTGGAAACACAGTACATGGCCAGAAATTACCACATAGGTGTTAACCCAGTAAGTACATCAGGAGCAATAAGAGACCTGGGGACACAAGGTGATAGATATCCTGCATGTGACAACCATGTGTCTGTAGTGGTTACAGAAACATACCATATACCCACCTAATCATGAAGGTAAGCACAGCTTGGTTAGGGTAGGTCAAAGTGCCTCTCCAGTCATCCATCAGCAGCCTCACAATTGTGTACAATGGCCCTTCAGGGATGTACCATAGCAGACACCTGCAGCAACTGAAAAGACCACACAAATACCCCACCAGGAGGATCGCAGAGCTCTAACAGATGCCATGTGTCACCTGATTAAAGAAGCTGCAGCTCCACACAGTGCCATACTGCCTGGCTGGAGGTGAACTGTGCCTGATGTATAGAGCCATGACCAACCTGGTATCAATGGACATTTGGCACCATGTAAACACTGAATGCTGGTGACCTATGCAGCTGACAGGCCTGAACCCCAGCACAGACATAAACAGGACATGCTGTACCGATTGGTCCATAACCCAGAAGCTCACACCACTCACGACTAAACTCCTACTACAGGATATCCAGGGAGTCCCTCAGTGACTGTCATCCAGAGGAATCATGATGACTGGATGGGAGATGGTAGGTGTACCCTGGATATCACCTGTATGTCACGGGTAGACAGAGGCACAGCACACTAACCGTGACATATGTCATGGCAAACACCAGTAAATGTGTATTGAAGGACAAACACTCTCTGACTAGCATTACAAATGGACAAGGGCACATGGCCATTGTTTGTCACTGTCCACACAAGTTGTGGAATACTTTAACAATTTCGGACAATCATGTACTATGCTGTCCATATCTGAACAAAATGCAACATGGTCATATATGCACAACTGGCCCTCAGTCAGTCTGGTGTGCTCACTATAAATATTACAAGCAGTGATAGGACTGAAACCGATTATACTGTCCATCACAGTGAAAGTTCTGCACCAGTACACTATACAACAATATAACTGTTTGGTCATCAGGAAAGGATGATGACAACTGTATGCAAACTATCCCATGGCGACCCTGCAGGCACAGCATAATGCCTGTTAGGTTCAGACACAAAGCAGTTGGGCAGTAAGAACACAACCTGATGTCCAACACTCAACTGTACATGTGATATATAGATGGCGTCCACACACAAACACAAATGTGGTGGTCCACAGATCCCAACATAAGGAAAGGTCAGACTGGGCATGCTCGCACACTTAGATAAATGAGACGTGTCAGTCAAGCAGCCATACAAACTGCGAACTGGGCATGCTGACACACTTAGGCCATGTCACAGTTCAGCAGTTGCACACACATATCTGGCATTTCTATGTGTTAACACAGGAACCTCTCACAATACAGACATCTGCCCAGTGCACACAGTGAAGTTACAACAGAGACATAAGTAAAGTACTGGATTCCACTCATATGCAAACATCTCCCACAGTGCACACATTGTTTATAGAGATAGGGAAGGCTATGGCAATAAAGACCAACAAACAGTATATGAGCAACAGACACTTGCATCTGACAGGTAAACGTATGGCCGTAGAGTGCAATACTAGACTGTTGTCCCTAGGGAATACAGAAGGCTATCCACAGTGTATTTGGCATCTGCCTCCACAGTACAGTAGGCCACTGTGCCTGTGCAAAGTTAATGCATAGATATGCTCTCCCCTGTACTGATGGACAGTAACAGATGTACATACCTCTTCATCCATAATGATGTCAGCACACTATACATATGTCAGGAGCAGAAATTATACCCAGTAATATGAATAGCGCACTCCACTACTGCATCTCTAACAAGTGTCATAACATAGTTAGGTAGGGGTTTGAATCCTGCAAGTGCTTAGTATGTGTGTGGGGGAATAGTGTGTGCAATTCCATGTGTAAGAGAAATGTCCCTTTTGGCAACTATTACTACACAACACATGCTGCATATTCCACTGTCTAAACACTGATGATGTCAGCACCCTATAAGTACAGCAGGAGAAAGCAATCCCCCCAGTAATGCAAATAATGCGCTCTGCTACTGCGTCTCTCACAAGTGTCATAACATAATTAGGTAGGGGTTTGAATCCTGCAAGTGCACAGTGTGTGTGTGGGGGAGTAGTATGTACAATTCCATGTGTAAGAGAAATGTCCCTTTTGGCAACTATTACTACACAACACATGCTGCATATTCCACTGTCTAAACACTGATGATGTCAGCACCCTATAAGTACAGCAGGAGAAAGCAAGCCCCCAAGTAATGCAAACAGCGTGCTCTGCTACTGCATTTCTCACACGTGTCATAACATAGTTAAGTAGGGGTTTGAATCCTGCAAGTGCACAGTGTGTGTGGGGGGGTGTAGTGTGTACAATTCCATGCATAAAAGAAATGTCCCTTTTGGCAACTATTACTACACAACACATGCTGCATATCCAACTGTCTAAACACCGATAATGTCAGCACCCTATAAGTACAGCAGGAGAAAGCAATCATCCCAGTAATGCAAATAGCGCCCTCTGCTGCTGCGTCTCTCACAAGTAATCTAACATAGTTAGGTAGGGGTTTGTATCCTACAAACGCCATGTGTATTTTTGTCACAGAGTTTGTCCATGTGTGTGGGGTGTTGTTCCCAATATTGCACAGCATACATTATATCAGTAATGTCAATGCACACATGATGTATGTGTGTGCCACCTACACATATGTACCTGTGAACTGCAATAGTTCCCATGTCCGAAGCCTGCCTCATGTGAATGCATGGAATATGCATCAGACAACTGTATGGCTGTGGTGTTCTGTGCAGGGGCTGCATGTGGTATGTGACTAGACAATGTGGGTTGTAGATAGTGTCATCCCACCAGCGAGGGATACATGACTGGTCTGGAGCATATAGTCCACATGTTGGTGATGAACAGGTGCAGCATGTTGTCACCTCTTGTGGGAGTGGTAACAAGTTGTTCTATAGCAATGCAGGGAATGAATGATAAGAATCCTTCAGATAGGGTCATGGAGCTAGAGTAATGCTCACACTCTATGTTTGGGTAGTCACAGTACAACCATATAATGGTGTGTGTAGATACCATCATATTCCCAGTGTTGTCAGGGAGGCCAAGTGGGTTTCCTGGGTATGGGAGTGTGGTGTGTGCCAGGCTATGAACCTGAAGGCAGTCTAACCCACTGTTAGTTGAACATGGATAGGCTCTGATGCTTTGTGCAGTGCCACCAACCTGGGGGGGGTGTATCTGAGGTGCCTTTGGATACATCCCCCCTGTTCTGGTTTGGTGCATGTGTAGGGGATGACAAGCATGGTATCAGGAATGGCCTGGCACTGATGGTGTGCACCTGAGAGCCTTGTACCAGGAGTCTGTTACTGCACGGATATTGCTGTACCCCATGCTAAGGACAGTTTCCACTGCATGCATCTTGAGGTTTACACTGCTGCTGTTGAGTAGCATTTCTATTAGTGTCCTATCCTGTGTGATACCTGTGTAGGTGGCTATGTAATGTCAGCCTTGCATACAAAGGCACTATGTGTGTAGCAACAGCCTCTGCCAATATACAATGGCCCATGGGTGACAGGTGCAAGCTGTCCCAAGCAAAGCAATGTGGCTTGTCCAGCATGTAATCCCACACTGACAGGCATTGGATCCCCTTTGAATGTCACTGAAACATATGTTATTTGCAGAAACTGATGATCCTGTCTACATATTGTGGCAGCATTCTTGGTGACGGTGAGATGCTACTCAAGGCCAGGGTCATACCAGCCTGCACCACAAGCTCAGAGAGCCCCTCTGTGTCCCCTAACATGTAGTCCAGGGAGGCGCGTCAGAGGTCATACACACTGGCACAGACAATGACTGAGTCATACTTCTACATGCCTTGGAGTGACCAGTATGCTTGTGTTATGTGGTGGATCATAGTGCCCGATGGGCAGCTCAGCATGACCGTCACCTTGTTCATCCTGGTGAGAAGGACCTCAGTGTACCTGATGATAGAGGTACCTCATACAACTGTAGCAGGTGTGTTGTCAAGCTGTATGGCCTGTGACTGTTTGGCACACAGGCTTTGTGAGCTATGTGTTGCACGTGCTCTGCTCTGGCTTAACGTTTGCTTGTGTGTCTGCTTTGCAGGTGTCAGCTGCTCAGGCAGGATGCAATTCTGAGAGTCCAATAATGTACCTGTGTGTTTCTGTGTTTGGATTGCGGTCATGGCAGGTCTATGAGAGACTGGTACTGTATTCACTGTAGTATCCCACTCCACCTGACAGGGAATGCCAGTGCTGAGTTAACAGAGCTTAGCCCCCAGTTTGGCTATGTGGTTGCATCTCTCACATGTGTTGTACGTGTATGGGAAGGGGAGAGGGTTGTCTGTGTACATGAGGCAGCTGTAACATTGCCACATGACTCACAGATTCTCCAACTGGACCTGAGAGTAGATCGACAGGTGACCTTTGCACATGCTACCATAGCATTGTGACTCCCATACTAAGTAACAACACATAGAGCCAATGGGGAACAAGGTACTCAAGGTGATTATGTGAGGGTGTAGTGCTCCTGATTTGTTAGTGCTGGCATATATGAATGCTGTCTTGAGCAAATGTGAGGTACGTCATATGCAATGTGTTACAGGCAAGCTACATGCAAACAGGACAAACAGTGATGTTCTGTCACGTGAGACATGGACATCAGTACAGTAAGCAATACAGATGTCACTAGGGATCCACAGAGGCACTGTAAATCTGCACTGCAGGTGGAATCAGTGTTTCAGGAACATAACAGGCAAACATGCATACAAACAAAGCTGCAGTCAGCAGGCCTGTATGTAGACTATGCTACAACAAACAAGGTGAACGACTTCCAGTAGGTAACAGTGCATATATGCAGGGACTATAAGCCAGTACCCAGACATTCACAGGTCAGACAGGCTGGGTCCAGCCGCACCCCACACAAGTGTATAGACCACGTACCTTCATAATGTTGAATAACTGGCCTGATACCCAAGTGCTCATACCTGTAATAATACACATGTCAAATAACAGACACTGAGCCCTCACTCAGCAGTTCCAGACTTAGTATGATGTATGCTACCTGTCCTGGCACCACAGTATCCTTGACATGTATGAACACTCTTCCTCCTGTCATAGTTAGTTCTGTGTTTTGGTGCTGTCATGCATGGTATGAGGTGTGACCTTGTAGTGCTAGTGTGCTCTTGTGAGCCTTGAACCTGTTGTGTAGTACTGCACAGATATCAACATCCTGAAACTTCCGCATTGCAGAGTTGTGTGTGGACAGCATGCAACTCACAGTTGACATGACCATCATTGAGTATCAACATGTACATTGTTGTATCCCCTGTGCTACCTATGTAGGTGGCCATCCCTTGACAGCCTCACCACCAGTATGCAAAGATGTGCAGACAGAGCACTGTGGTAATTACTATGGGTGTACAAAACAATACAATGACATTCATACTGTAACTGCATCAGGCATGCTGGTATATACCCACAATGATATCATTACACTGTACTGTTGTCAACATCATACTATTACAACACATCTATGTAGTCGCCCTGTGCATCAGCACCATGTTAACCTGTTCCTGCACTGGTTTTACAGATTGCAGGAGGTGGCACAGTTTCATCATATGCACAGGGTGTGTACCTGGTATGCCTGAGTCTGCCACTGATACAACCAATTGACATGTCTGTGTGTGTGTGTTGGTGAGGGACAGTGGTACAAGATGGGGCAATGTTGATGCAGTGTGTGCGTGTATGCGTTAGCCCTAGGTGTTATCACTTTGCATGTGTGTATGAATGCACACAGTCCCACCTCATGGCTGCCATATACAGGTGTTTGTGGACAGCCACAGACTGTACCTGCCAGGTCATACAGATCACTGTCTGTGGCCACGGACACGGTAACTGGGCCTGGCAGGGGTGCTACGGACTGTATCAGGTACTAAGCCAGACTGGGTACTGTCATCAGAAGCAGGTGGTTGGTGACTGGAGACAGGTCCCTGTTGGGACTGTCCAGCGCACTGGCACTATGTGAGCAGCCACAGGCCTGTTGTCGTCCACGACAGCTGCCAGCTGCTGCTGTTGCTGGCATACGGCCACGTCGACACCTCAACCTTCCACCATTGCCCTGGCTCATGGACATGTAGTTGTGGAACAGATCAAATGTGTCCCCCCAACGTCTGTCAATGACCTCGGTGAAGTTACAGATGGCAGCCGCAACATCACGCATACTGTCACTCATGGCTGTGTGACATGCTCTCAGCTCCCTCAGACCCTGTCTGGTGTACCGTTCCATACTTGAATGTGCCTGCATTACAGCCCGAAACATAGCTGAGGTTGAAAGACCTCTGTGGGCACGTCTGACAGGGGCAGTAGGCCCACGGATGCTCCCACGAGAACCCCTGGACTTCTGCCTGTGTGGTACCATGTCAGGACCCTGGCCATGTCTGCTGTGTGGGGATGCATGTGCCACCTATACCACATTACCCTGGTCAATGCCTACTGTATCCTGTCCATCACCTAGGGACATTGGTGACAAAGGATGTATTGGCAGGATGACTGTGTGCATTGATGGGGTCGACAGCTGTGTAGTGTCAATTGGCTGACCAATGACGGTCCCTGGCACACCTACCTGTGCCATTACACAGGTATTATCATTATCACTATCCACAGCAGCTGATTCAGGTTCCCTGCTGCACAACACCAGAGCAGCACCATAACCTGTGGGAGTAAGACAGTAAACACAGTTTACATTGTGTACACAATGTCACCACTGATACACACAATGACACACGCACACATGCACACATGCGCACATGCGCACATGCACACATGCACACATGCACACATGGGCACATGCACACATGCACACATGCACACATGCACACACCTCAGTATATGAGATATCAACCCACAGACACAAACACACCTGCAATCAAACACATAGCACTACTGCTTCAGCCTATTATTACTATTAGTATCAAGAGTAATGAAGGTAATGGTATTACACACTCACCAGCATGGATAGGCTGCCTTGCTGTTACACCAGAGGGACCTGCAGAAAAGAGACATTTATTGTCAGTGGGCACAACTGTGCCATTGATACTGTGGGCATGATACAGTTCAGTAGTGCAACAGTTAGCTTCCACAGGTGTACTGCTGATATTGAGGATATCACTCTTGCACAATAATTACCAAGATTACAGCTACAAAATGAGGACACACCTCACACATGCATAAACTAACAGTGTACAGAACGGTCAACTATACACATGGCATGTTACCTGCACGCTCTGTGTCCTGCTGCTGTGTGGCTCCAGCCTCGATCATTACACATGTATGCTGCTGCTGTTGCTGTTGGGCTGGAGCCACAACACTTAGGAGTAGTCCCTCCAGTCTGGTGAGGGGGGGATGTCTAGACACCCCACCACCTGTGGCAAGCTGCTGCCTGTGGATATCCGACGCACGCTGACGGACATTTCTAATTAAATCACTGCAGTGATGGCGTATCTGCTCATATGTTCGGTTATGTGTGCCTATGTCATTTACCCAATGGACCAAGTCTGGGCACAGTGCAGCCCTCTCCTGCTGGTTCTGGCTGGTGCGGGAAAAGAGTACAGTGAAATCCCGCACCAGGCTCTGGTGTATCTCTTCCTCCTCTGCAGCAGAGTAGACAGGGTTCCGCTGGTGAACCATAGCCCTGAAAAGGAGAAGGAAAATATGTCAGCAATATCTGTCAGCAAACTATGGCACACATAATACACATAATACTCGACTGCAGTGATATAACTTAACCACCATATATAGCATCTATCTGTCTATTGGGGGATACACATGTAAATGACCAGATATCAGTGCTCATCTGACAACTGTGCAACAGTACCTGGCACACTCCATACGACAGACTAGTATACTGCAGCAGTCAACACACTGTTTCAGGTACAATACACAACCTCACACTGGGGGTTTGTATCAAGGTACTGTATGGGAAACATTATCAGCCCATGCATTGCACACAATGCATGTTACATATTTCACTAATAATGCACGCTACTCTTACTTGCCATAACCCTACCTACACCAAAGTGGCATACAGGGTAACACAGCACAACATATGGCAATGTAGTATGGGTTGATTGCAATACCTCACACACCTGTCTCTGGCCTCACACCAAGGACACACAGTACCATGACAAACAGACAGTCATGGTGAGTAATCACACCAGTACACAACATGCACCCAGTCATTGGCACACTCATTCCACCTCACATATTTCATTTGCAATGTGTTCATGGGTTTGCATTGTGTCTTAGGTAGGTAGTGTGCTTTTGGCCCTGGGCCTACAGCAGCATACTGTTATGCTACTCTGCCCCTTGTGACACATGTGTTATGATCGTACCTGCTCCTTACAAAGAGTTACACAGGGTGACTTATATGTCATATTACCTATCTGCATAACATTCAGCAGGGGTATGTCTGACATCTACTCATGGGGAGCCTGGCTTCTTAATTCTGTGTGGTCTACTACAGGGTATGTCATATCTGTGGGTAGAGTCCTGTACCTCCACCATGTGCTCTATACTGCAGTGACAAGGACGACAGACGTAGGTAATTTGTGTTGTGGATGTTGGAGGTGTTACCATGGTTGTTAGACAACTGTCATGGGTGTGACCGAACTATGTATATCCAGCAGTGGTAACCACTATGTAGGTAGTCTGTGTGCGCTCTGTGGTCTTTTCAGTCACTCTGCATAGGTATTGTGTTTGAGTGCATTGACACAGTTACTTGTATATGTCTGTGTCCTTCTCCATATCTGTAGCTGTCATGGGAGGTACATACCATGTAGGACATTGTGGGGTGTGGAGGGGTACAGTGACCTACATGTCCATAGCTGACACACCATGTCTGCTGACACATTCCATGTACAGGTATTACAGGACTAGTGTGCCACTGTGTATATCAATGGGGTGCCTATTGTACACTTGTTGCCCCTGTTCCCCCCTGACACATGCAGTGGTGGGCAGTCATGCACATATGTGGTGGTTACTGGTGTCAGTGTTTTTGAATGGGGTATGGTACTCCAGTATCCACAATGGTGTTCACTCCATGCCTTTGACACCAGGCACCTGTTGCAAGACATCTGCACACATGTGCCTCACACAGTATATATATATATATATATATATATATATATATATATATATATATATATATATATATATATATATATATATATATATATATATATGTATATTGATATATTTATATCTGTATATATATATATATATATATATATATATATATATATATATATATATGTTTGTATATATGTATATAATATGTATATATAGATGTAGATATATACATATAGATGTGGGAGAGGGGGAGAGAGTGAGAGAGACAGAGGGAGAGTGAGAGTGAGAGGGGTGGGACAGAGATAGAGAGATAGTCATATACAGACATATCTGTTGTCAGTCAGATCTATCTGTATATGTATATGTATCTACATATATCTATATATGTATGTGTGTATTACATATATCTGTGCGTACATATTCTACCAATCTCGATGTCTGTGCAGTAAGTGAGAACATGGTTCAAGGCTCCTGAGAGCACACCAGCAGTACCAGGCTATACCCTGTATCATGCTTTTCGGCCCCAGGACTCGGGACAAAACAAAAAGGGAGGGGTGTGTCCATATTCATGAAGGACACCCACACCTCCAGGTTAGTGGCAACACATGAAGCATCACAGACCATCCAGGTGCAGATAACCATAGGCAAACCTGCTATACAACTGGTAGCATGTTACAGACCACCCTCCCAATCTCAGGAACCACAGTCAGCCTTCCTGAAGACATTGGAGGATATGAATGTCCCACCACACACCATCATATTGGGAGACTTCAACTACCCTAACATACACTGGGTGCATTATTCTACCCCAAACACCCTAGCCCAAAGGTTCCCGGAATTCACTAAGTAAAATGCAATGGAACAGCTAGTCACCTCTCCCACAAGGAGAGATAATATACTAGACCTGATCATCACAAACATGGGGACAATGTGCTACACACCAGAAATATACTCCTCACTAGTCACATCTGACCACGGACTAAACCCCCTGGATATACATATTCCACCTCCCCCACAACACAAAAGACTACAGTGGGAAACCTCTCACATGCCGACTTTACACTTCTTATAACTGAGTTGGTATCCTTTATGCACACTGGGCCAGTGGAAACCACATCCCACAATGCAGACACCTTCACATATACTTTCTACGGACATCTCCAAGAATTCATGGATCATGCAATCCCAAAAAAAACCAAGACCCTCTCCACCAAGGGCAGGCATCCTATCTGGTGGACCCCAGCATTGAACAAATTATATAACAACAGAAGGTAGCTACTGCACGGCAGAGCAGAATTCCATAGAGCTAAGGCATCTCTGATCAGCACTAGTAGAAAGATGCGTTTTGTCGTACAAACATGCAAGGCCAACAATGAGAAGGACATCGCTATGGACACTACAGATAACCACAAGGCCTTCTTCTGCTATGTTACACACCTGGGTGGGAACCCTCAGATATGTTCAAAGTTAGTTCACAGTGACAAAAGCTACACTGAACACACAGATAATGCCAACATTCTGGCAGACAGGTTCAGTGCAGACTTCTCCCCTCACTCACCCACACATGAGGAATTACTTATCCCAGCTGACTGTAACCTCTTTGTCATCTCAGATGACCAGCTGGGAACCACCCTCAGCAAAGCTGTAAACACAGCATCAATGGGACCCAACAGTATTGCAGGTTGCATGCTATGTGAACTCCAAGAGGAGCTACACACACACATTAAATGCTATTCAACCATAGCCTCACTACAGCATATGTACATGGACACTGGCATACAGCAACAGTAGTCCCACTCCACAAAGGAGGCACCTCTACAGACCCTGGTAACTACCGCCCCATAAGCTTAACCAGCCTGGTCTGCAATGCTATGGAAAGGATCATTATGGAACTCATACACAGAGACATTGGGGACTTAGACACTTGATCCCACCCAGTATGGCTTTGTAGAGGGCAGATCCTGCCTTATGAACCTGGTTGACCTTTTCAAATCAGTCACTAGAGCCATTGACGAGGGCACAGCAGTCCATACAGCCTACCTGGACTTGCCTATGGCTTTCAACACAATACCGCACTCTGGCATCATAGACATGATCAACAGCTGAAATGTAAATCCATATGTCACAAGATGGGTTGCAAACCGGCTAATGGATAGAAACCCTACAGTCAAACTCACTGGTGCCATGTCAGATTCAGAACCAGTCATAAGTGGTGTCCCACAGGGCTCTGTCCTGGGACCACTCATGTTCAGAATATAATTCTCAGATGTGGAAGCAGACATGGGAAGGTAGTGGTTGACAATGTTCAAAGATGACTGCATACTAGGTGCCACAGTCGATACACTAGCTGACACATTCATCCTACTGAAAGGCCTCACGGACACCGACAACTGGTGCCGGAGTCATGGCCTTAAACTGCATGCCACATAATGCATAGTCATACCCTTTCAGACGGACAAGGTACCCACATATTATCACATAGACAGTAACCCACTGAGTACAGACAAAGTAATCAGAGACCTGGTGACACTGATCGATACTGACCTCTCATTTGACACCCACATTGCCAAAGTGGTTGGATAGACTTCCTACCTTGCCCACCTTATCATGAAGGGATTCACATCCAGATCAAAAAGGGTCATTGTACCCTATACTCCTCCCTTATCAGGCCCATGACTGTGTACTATGCCCCATTTGGTATGTACCTCACCTGGCACTTGCAACAGCTAGGGGGACCCCATAAGTACATCACCAGGAGGATCAAGGGTCTCCAACAACTTTCATATGCTGCCAGACTAAAGTAACTCATGCTCTATTCCATAGCATACTGCCTACTTAGGGGTGATCTGTGCCTGATGTACAAGGCCATGTCCAATCAGGTAGTGATGGACATGTTCCACCTCATACAATCCAAATCCATCAAAACCACAACAGCTACAGATTTAAACCTCAGCACACATATGAATAGGACATACTGTAGGGACAGATCCATCACTAAGAGGCTTCCCATACTGTGGAACAGGATCCCAGTTCATGTTAGGAAGAGACCCTCACTGACACTCTTCATGTGAATTCTTGAAGAGTGGATGGAAGATCACAGGTTTACACCGGGGTCATCTCTGTGTCACTACTAGACAGAGGCACAGTAAACTAATGCTATTATGTATGGGGGTCTTCACTGTGTCATTACTATACAGAGGCGCAATTTTATAAATCTATTCTATATACTGTCTGCAGATAGCCTAGTACTAAACTATGACACTGTTAAACTATATATGTCTATGTATTTCTACATCCCTCTCTATCTATGTATACACATATGCATATTATATATATATATATATATATATATATATATATATATATATATATATATATATATATATATATATATATATATATATATATATATATATATATACATACATACATATCTCGATATACATGCATATACACATGTTGTATATATATATATATATATATAGATATATATATATATATATATATATATATATATATATATATACTCTTTTTTATTTCCACATATGTATACACTCAGTAACACTGTTGAACATCCATTACTGTACAACCTACTTGTACATTGCACTACAACCTACATTGCTATGTGCACATAGCTACCTTCACATACATATGTATGTAGAGCCTTCAGTGACAGTTGCAGTATGTCCCCAGCCCTATGCACATATTCATATACATAGATACAGGCCAATAACACATCTGGAGGGTATTATAGTAGTACTTTACATTACCTGTGTTTGTTGCAGCTGTTTGTGTAGGCTTGCAGTTACTTGGCCTGCTGCCAGCCTCTTTGTTTTGTTGTTACATTTTTTTTTTTCTTTCTTTCTTTCTTTCTTTCTTTCTTTCTTTCTTTCTTTCTTTCTTTCTTTCTTTCTTTCTTTCTTTCTTTCTTTCTTTCTCTCTCTCTCTCTCTCTCTCTACCTCCAGCGGGTGCAATGAAAGTATTGCATGTGTGGACTGGGAGTACAGGATGCTTTTGTAGGTATCTGCACATGTCCATGTGATGGCCTCTGCACCAATTGTTAGCCAGCATTTACTAATTGCATGCAGCCTGTTGTGTAGTGATTGCAGTTCTCACTGTGATTACAGGACTGTGCTATAAAAGGTCTGTTAGGTAGGCATAGCCCTTTCAGATTATCAGGGTGGGGACCATGCTGGTTTGCTGTGGACACTGTTCTGTGAGTGTAAGGGTTGGTATGTCTCTCATATTTCAGGCTGTGTTGTAGACACTGCAATGCATGTTGTTCTGTAAGCTGAGTATTCCTTCCTCCAGTGTCCTCTTCTCCATGTGTATGTAAACTGACACCTACGACTAGTAATACTGTGTATATGGGTGTGTGTGCTTTCCTGTGGGGATTGTGGTTTAACTGGTATATAGCAGTGGCTCTTGCAATCTGTTGCTATGGCTTCAATATTTGGCCTTTACATTCACTCCTTGTATGCCTGCTAGGTGTCTTTCCTGTAATGTGTTGCTATGGCTTTCCTATTTTCTATTTACATTCACAGCTTGTAATGCTTGCTAAATCTGTTTGGGCAGCAATTCCCAATGCGTTTGTTGTGGTATGGTGTTACTGCATGCAGTGTGGTCTGGCCATGGTGTGGGCCTTGACACTTACAAGGGTATTTGATCATGCTGCTGAGCAGGCCTCAGATACTCTCTGGTGCATCTTTTATCAGCCTCATGGAATGGTACATAGAAGTGGGATACTCCAATGACATATTCTGATATTCTGCAGTTGTGACTGTAGGTTATTTCAACCATATGTATTAGTATACCATTTGTGATGTGCAGGTGGTGCATACCTTCAGTCATTCATAGCTACCTTTGCATGTGTAGTTACACCTTTCTGACTACTGTTAGTACATTTGACAGGGTGTCAGTGGGGCAAAGTTGACATTTGTTTTCACATCAGGGACATCCCTGTAACTCAGTCACAGTTGCTATGTCTGATCTCTTAACTATTCAACTATGGCAGTGTTTATCCTGCTCTGAGTATGTGTGTGGCTTGCCAGATGCTACTGTGACATTATTACCTAGTAGCTACCAACTAGCATGACTGTTTCTCAGCACACAGTACTATTTTACAAATCCACTAGATTTGACAGTAAATATACATGACATGCTTTGTGTACTAGACTTGCTATATTCCCTTTAAATTAATTCCTACTATTTTATGATATATTTCTTTCAGCACAATGCTATTGTATAGCAGTCATGGCTTAGTGGTAAGTCATACAGACTAGTGTTTCCAAGGTCCTGGGTTTGAGACTGAGGGAGGTATTTTATTTTGCTGCTGAGAAAACTACAGGCCTTGTCATTCAGAGTGACTAAGGCACTTTTAAGCGGGTTAGCACTGGTTTGTGCGGAGGTCACGCATGCGCACTGCCGCTTAGCTAAGCGCACAGAAGCGCACACCCACTTACTACTGCTTAAAAGTGCTTACTCTCGTACACACCTGCAATATTTTCTTTTAAAGAAAAGAAAATGGGAAGATAGGAAAGTGGTGAAAAAGGGGGCACAGAGAGGGTAGGACAGTAGGAAAACAAGCTCGGGTTTTGCAGGAGGGATGTAGGAAAGGCCCATAGCTGCCCATTTCTTTGTCAGCAACAGCTGTGCATATGTTTGTAATTTGGTGTGAAATTTGAAACCTTCCACCCCTGAGAGAGATGTGAGGACAACAATAATATTTGTTGTACAGCCAATTGTAATTGCCAGTTTACATGTCCAGCAGACATGTGTGCAAAATGGGCAGCTATGTATGGGGCATAATTTTTTTGTGGGTACAGAGTGCCCTTTTTTTTTCAGGTGAGAGTGGTATGTCAGGTACGGGAAGTCGGTATAGCTGGGGAGGTAGGTAGGGGAGGTTAACAGACAAGACAAACAAGACGCATACAGGGGTGGTGTATGACACATGTGGAGGGGTTACACAATTGACGGGGATGGATGTTTGGATATCTTGAGCCCATGAGCCCACAAATGGCAACAGTGGATCTGAGATCCCCACCCATGGGCAGTTGCCACTGTGCCTTCACTGCCCAGGACAGGGCTGTGCTGGGGGCTGTGTAGGCCGGGCAGCAGGCACGCCCGTGAGTTGTGCCACCCGTGTCTCAAGCTGGCGTAGGGGCCCAAGCACAGCATGCCGTATCTCCCTATGCACCACAATCTGGACACTACGGAGGGCGAGTGGATGTTCTCCTCCGGCCACGCTTGCAGAGGGGGGACGAGCCCCATCCCCTGCAGCACTTCCACCCGCAGTTGGCGCAGGGCCACTGGAGGAGGGTCCGGCCTGGGCACTACTGCCAGGTGCACTCGCCAGCTGAGGTGGGAGAGGTGGGTCCGCTGGAACCCGCCTTCCCTGTCATCCTATGTTTTGCATTATTTAGTGACAGTTTGGGTTATTAACATGCAATACCATTCACAATTAGTTGTAACAGCATGCATTAGTATTTCCATTAACCAAACACCCATAAATTCAAGCCGTTGAACAGCAAGCATAACACATGCATAATTTGAACAACAGTCACATTCCAACAACATGCAGGGTTGAGTGATGGCAACAGGCCATCAGGTTTGGATGTATGAACAGGGCACATGCATCAATGTACATGCAAATATGTATGAACCAACAGGACAATTGTCCAGGGGTGTTAATTGTGAATACACATACCCATTTCACGTGGAATGGATTATTTATGGTTATAGGGTAGGGTGAAGAAATATTTCATTAACAACTTCAAATACCTATACATATGCTGTACATTTCTACTAGCTGCAGATATATACACACTACAGGTCTGACTACAGTTTCCTATGTGACAACTTATTCATGTTGGTGATAGGAATGTTACTGCTACATCAATATACATTTCATTTTTATTCATACACATTCATATCTGGCTCTGTTCACCTACATCATCCTGCTACATTTGCTTTATATGGCTCTAGACAACTGTGGATGTTTGGTATTTCATACAACCATACTATCTGCATATTGCAAACTGAGAGCAACATATCCAGATTTTGGGACACACATTCCAGCTTCAGTACTTTTTTCAACACATGCTGCTGTTTGGTTGTGCCTGTCACATTCATTTCATTCTGTACTGACTGCAGTATACTTTATTCAGGAGTTATTACTACTTTATTGGTGGATTCATACCTCTTTCTCATACTCTCTCACTTGTTTTATTTTTACAATTCAGGATGGTACTTAATTCTAGGCTTTATTGACATGTTTTACTTAGTTATAACAATCCTTTCCAACAGTCTCACTTGTGTCATGTTTCAGAATTTAAACAGGGATATATTTCACACATGTGTTTTACTCCGCTTCTGTAGCTGTACTTTTCAGCCTGCTGCAGGTTATGTACTATTATATTTCAGGTGGAACATCTTTATTTCAGACTTGTTTCATTTTTATTTTTGGATTACAGGCTGCATCACACTTATGTAATCAAACAATACTAGCAAAATCTCTCTTACACTGTTACTTGCACTTTTTATTAATAAGTGACTTCACTGCACTCTTTTGCAAGCTGTCATACTTATATTTTTTTATAGTTACAAGGAGAGAATTACTAACCTGCCTGGTGGCGCAACCGCACCAGCCTATCGGCATAGGCTCGACGGTTCATGGAACGGACACCTGCAGCTGTAATATAAATGAAGTAATACTGGAATACACATCTCCATAATATCAGTTAGGTTAATTTCTTACATAATTGATTAAATGTAACTTACTCAGTAGTGGGGCGTTGGGCATTTGCCGGACCTCCTGCATCCAATGGTTCAGTTGGTCCTGCTTCCATCTCTTCAGGTCTGCATGGTGGTGACGGACCTGTTCACCAGTCCTTGGTATTCCTGTGGCACTGGTGAGATCATGTGCCAACCGGTCCCACACCTTAGCCCTATATGCTCCCCACAGGACCTGGCCCTGCATGACTTGGGCCTCATAATCATGGACGAGGAGCCAAACCATATATTTGGACTCCTCAATACCCCACCTCTGTGCTCGGAAGCAACTACCCTCTCCTACACCTGCCATCCTGACTGCAACTCAGTTCCACAATCGGTTATGCTGTGTATTCCCGCCTATGGGGCTTATATATGCCGTTTTTCCCGCACTTATCTGTAATTGGCCATTTTGGAATTGTATCAGCTTCACAAAACCTGTTTTGTCATGCTCCTCTTTCCATTCATTTCTATATATATGCTATTACTGCATTTCTAAGAGCAACTGTCATGGCTTAGTGGTTCAGTACTTTGACTATGGTGCATGGTATCCTGAGTTCGAGCCTGGCCATTGCTTTTTATATTTTATGACTGTCTACACAGGCCAGGAGGTGTGTCTGTGTAAAGGCAATTTTGATACAGCTTGCTCAATGTTGCTCATCGGTTAGCTTGTTGGCGCGGTGCGCAGCTCCGCGCAAATGGGGCACGCTGGCTTACGCGCCATTTGCCTGTCAGCACGCATATTACGTTCAGCTCAGCTACGGGCACACAGTTTCAGCGTGTTGGAACTCTGCTCAACCCCAACCACTCCTTCTACACCTGTTAAACCACTACTCACCTACAGGCACTCATTTTATACCTGTTAAACCACTACTCACCTACGGGCACTCATTTTAGACCTGTTAAAACACTGGTCACCTACGGGCAGATATACTCAGCTTGTTAGTGTGCAGCTCAGCTATGGGCATTTCTGACATTTCTTCTTTTTTTTATTTCACACATTTCTTCAGAATACATGGCCCATTTTATTACATTTTACATAAAAATAATTTTATACATGTACATATATGTCAGGGAATTGTTTCATGCTTATTTCACTAAAAATAAAAATTGATGTTGGGGGGGGCTCGAAGCATGACTGCCTCCTCTTCAGCCGACGTCTCTACCGCTACGCTATTGCTTCTTGACTTATGTTGCATATTTAGTTCTTATATGCTTTTCCACTGACTGCTAACTGTGGCTAAGCGATGGGCACGCCCTCACAAACAAGCATACTCATGGGCAAACATCTTTAAAACTTATAAAATAAATATAACATGTTCATTTTTACATTTTATGTTCATAGTCTATGGAGGCATGTGTTGTGTTGTGTTTATTCACATTTACATGGACTCTGTCGTGGGGGTTTACTTTCGGGACTTTTACTTTTCTGGGGGCGTGTCCGTTTGCAGGGCTCGCCCTACGGACACGCCCCCTACTGTCTTACACGGACCGTGTTAACATTAGGTGTGATTCAGCATGCCCTCATGCATATGCATGGCATGCTGACGTCACACCGTTTAACTGCAGCCTCCGTGTAAGCCTTGTAACTCTTACACGGAGGCTTCGTGAATCCTGCCCCTTACATTCTTTGTTATAGAGCAGTTTTTCCAGTTCAGCACTGTTTAACCTTCAAAGCTTATTGCATTGATATATTCAAACATCTTCATTTCTGTTCTAGTATGTTTGCTTACACGGCTATGGTTTCATTATACCCTAAGTGAGAATATCCTAATGATACTTTTAGTCAGACAAAACTCTGCTTCAATCTATTTGAAATAACTCAAGGACACTTCTGTTTGCTTCATGCACATCAAAGTCATCAAATGTTAGTATGCTGTATGCTCTGTGGATAGCCAGGTCACAAAATCTACATTAAGGACATTTTTGTCTGCCTTGTTTCAGTTTTAATTCCAGTTATTTTATTATTAGAGACTGTCCCCAATATCATGTATGCTGACTACATAGTCATCATTTACTGTGGTCATTGTGAGCTCTGTGCAATATATTACATGTATGAGTTTTTTGTTTGATCTTATACCTCCTTGAGGTACAGTGAATGCTTTTTATATGTTTTCTTTTGAACCTTCACCAATGTTGCTGTATGTGTATGACTATGCTCTCAAGATCTCAAGCTCTCAGCAGACAGCCTGCCCCCCATACCTCAAAATAGCAGCCCCCTCTATAGCCTATCCAGGTTCCATACTTATTAACCAATCTATCTAGGAAAACAAAGTCCTACAAATATGGAAAAAAAAAGCATACGTTATTCCTTTACACAAAGGTGGCAACTCCACCAACTGCTCAAATTTCAGACCTATCGTTATCCTATATCCTCTCTCAAAAATCTTAGAAAAGTGTATCCACAAACAACTCCTGGCACATATAACTGATGAAAATCTCCTGACCCCAACTCAACATGGCTTCCGCCCACACCATAGCACATCTACCGCCCTACTGTCCTTCACTAACTCCATCTCTACCTCTTTTAGCATAACAAACTAGTATCATCACTCTTCCTAAACTTCTCTAAGGGTTTTGACACTGTTTCACATAACCTCTTGCTCTCCAAACTTTCTTCCTTTAACCTCTCTTATTCTACCCTTAACTGGTTCTCCTCCTACCTATCTAATAGAACCCACTCTGTCAAATGGCTATCTGCTACCTCACCTTTCCTTCCCATTCATACTGGAGTCCCTCAAAGCTCCATCCTGGGCCCCCTACTATTCATCATTTTTACAAATGATCTCTTCCTATCTTGTCCTCATGCTAAACTTATTCAATATGCAGACGATTCTACAATCATCTCTACCTCAGACAACCTAACTCACCTACTTACCCTCACACAAGACACACTCCTGTATGTAGAAAAATGGCTCACCACTAACCAACTCATACATAACCCCAATAAAACTAAACTTCTTCTTTTCCTTCCCAAAACTCTCCAACATCTCAAAGTCTCCTTCCCTATCTCTTCCCTAAACAATACAATCATTATGGTAGAGGCTCACACCAAACTTCTCAGTGTATACATCGATGATGAACTAAAATTCGACATCCACATCAACAACTACATCAAAAAAGACCCATCAGAAACTTAGACTATTGCACACAAATAAAAAATTCCTTACACAGGAATCTAGAACCTCCCTCACCCAAGTGTACCTCCTCCCAACATTACTATATTCAACTCCTATTTTTACCAACCTCTAAAAAAAGCTATTACACAAACTTGAACTAACCTATAATAAAATTGCCATATTTGCCACAAATCTCCCCTACTGCTCACACCACTGCCTCTCTCTACAAAAACTTAATTGGCCAGAGTTCAACAACCAACTCATTCTACTTCAGCTTCATATGACACAATCTATCCTGCTATATCCCTTAGCCTGTCCCTCATTAATTACTCTAATCACCCTTTATGTCCCTAACTGCAAACTTCATAGCTCTGATCAACACCTACTTCAAATCTCCAAATTCAATAAAACCACAGGTAAAAGTCTATATAGTCATGCAGTCTCCACTGCTTGGAATAACCTCCCTCACCCCATCAGATCTCTCAAAAACTTACCCAATTTCAAAATTGCCCTAAAGGACTACCTACAAAAATCATGGTCCTGCCTCTGTAAAGACCCCACTTGACCCCCCTGATCGTAAGGCTGCTTTCTCCTTCCTTCCACCTATACTTCCTTTTTCTCTACATCTACTTAGTGATTATTAAACCCTGCCATACCCCCTAAACCCACCTCACCTTTAATCTTTTATTTCTTCTCTCTTCTCCCTGTCAGTCCTGACCTCCTCTACACTTCTTTTCCCTCTAAATAGAACACTGAACATATCATATAAACTTATCTTCAAACTTCTCCAGTCTGTATTTTTTCTATTTGTTATATGCAACTGTAAATACCTTTATATCTGTTTTTCAGTTTTTATATGCAACTGTA